>NC_090735.1:9355208-9360208 GCF_036898095.1 Palaemon carinicauda
ACATCAAAACAAATATTTCATATATAAACTATAAAAAGACTTATGTCAGGCTGTTCAACATAAAAATATTTGCTGCAAGTTTGAACTTTTGAAGTTCTACAATGATTGTTTAAGAATTTTCTTATGATAAAAATTTAAATCCTAAATGGAAAATGTTGGTTTAATTGTGGTTGAGTTAAATTTTGGGTCTTTTCGATTATCTTTTTTTTTTTTTTTAGATAAAATCCATAAGAATATTTGAATCGAAAACTAAGATCAGTTTCCAGTTTTTTTTTTTTTAAATTGTTTTACATTTGTATGTTTCAATTCTATCTTTATTTTCCGGGTTCATAAAAAAATTATATATATTCAATCTCAAACTTACATTATTAACATTCGTAGTTTTGAAAAAATACCGATTTTTTTCGTTAGTCTTAATTAAAGTTTTTAAAGGCCGCTCGTGAATGGCAGAGGCAAGAACTGCCTTAGATGGAAAAACATTGTCCTAGATATTAACCTTATCTACATATGATCAGCCCCCAAGCCCCATCTTGACCCAAGCTAGGGCCAGGGAAGGCCAGGCAATGGCTGCTAATGAGTCAGCAGGTAGACCTACAGTATATGCTCCCCAAAACACCCATCCTTAGCTCACATGGATGGTGAGGTTGCAGACTCTACAAGAAACCATTGAGCTTGAGCGTGACTCGAACCCCAGTCCGGCAGATCTGCTTGATTTAATTCCGTGATAAATAAAAAAACTGCTGTGCCTAAAGATCTCTCTCTCTCTCTCTCTCTCTCTCTCTCTCTCTCTCTCTCTCTCTCTCTCTCTCTCTTCAGTTGAACTTCAAAACGAACAACCTGTAGCTTGTTGTGGTGGCCTATTGGAGACGTCCCTGCCTGACGATCTGCTGGACTAAGGTAAGAGTCGCGTATCCTCACCATCCTTGTGAACGAAGGATGGGGTGTTTGGGGGAGCCTGTAGGTCTACCTTCTGGGTCATTAGCAGCTATTGCCTGGTGCCCCATGGTCTTTGGTTTGGTGGAGAGGGGGCCTGGACGCTGATCATATGTATATAATGTAAGTCTCTAGGTTATTGCCACTGTCCCTTGCTTCTGCCACTCAAGAGTGACCTTTAAACCTTACATACACGGCGAAAGGGTGAGCTTTCCCCTCCCCTCTGCCCCTCTAGAACGTTTGAGAAGGGAGAACTCTTCCCCCCTGATTTATTGTTAATTTATTCTCATCATTTATTTATTTCCTTATTCCCTTTCCTCACTAGGCTATTTCTCCCTATTGGAGCCCTTGGGCTTAAAGCATCTTGCTTTTCCAACTAGGGTTGTACCTTGGCAAGTAATAATAATAATAATAATAACAATAAGCAAATGAATAGATATTGTTCCAAGCAACTAGCATTTCGATAACCAAGCACTGGATCTGACGAGTCAAGATATTAGCGGGGTTTAAAGTTAACGCAGCTGATATAAGTGTATATCAATATTAGCGTGATTATGGGTTCTAACGGTAATATATTGCTTGGGGAGATATCAGCGGTGAATGATACTGCTGAATGTTTGAGTGAAAGGATATAAGTGTGAGGAAGAAATATAAGTAGGATAAGTAGGAATTCTACAAAGCAAAAATAAAAAGGGGAAACAATCTTGGCGTGATTGTATTTGCTTTGTAAACTTCCTGATTAAAGCCTTTTAACCCAACTAGGATTATAGCTTAGGTAATAATAATAATTATAATAATAATAATTTGCTAGACAGTATATTTAGATTACTATTTGAGAACTAAACCAGACATGGAGAAGAGTAACTCGGCATTAATTTCACAGCGGAGTTGCTAGGATAGACACAGCCTATCCCAACCAATCACAGCCACGGAAACTTTCCCGCGCGTTCGATTTCAGCCAATCAGCATCAGCGTTGCCTCCTTCTCGAATCTCTAGTAACTCTACCATTCAGGCTTATCAACCAGCGTCACTTGATAGTCCCGGCGCGTTTAAATTCGTGTTCCCTCTTATTTTGACGATTATTTTGTGATTATTTCATTGCCGAGTGCTAATTACTCACTAGGAACATGGCATCGAGTGACAGTGATGTTCTAGTTTAAATAGAGCTATTTGAAGTAATGTTAGTGACGTTAAAAACGTGATTACTGAAACAGAAGTGCACTCGAGAATTAGCAAGTTTCAATATGGCGGAAGTAATGAAGTGAAAATACCTGAATTTGTGATTATTTCATTGCCGAGAGTTAATTAATCACTAGAAACATGGCATCGAGTGACAGTGGTGTTCTAGTTGAAACAGGACCACTTGAGGATAGTGTTAATGATGTCATTAACGTGATTATTGAGATTCAATATGGCGGGAGGAATGAAGTGAATATACTTGAATGTATCGCTTGATTATTGTTTGGGTGTTTAAGTGATCTTGGTCATAACGGAGGCCGTAGGAATGGGGAATTTGAAGGGGCTTCTATAGTTGTTGTTGTACATTGTGTTGCTGATACGCCAAGCACCATAGTGTTGGTGATAAACCAAGTATCATTGGGTTTGTTGGGCACAAACATAGTAACATAGGGTGTTTTGGTGATAAACTTTGTACCATAGAGTATTTTGGTGATTAACTTTGAACTATTGGTTGTGTTGGTGATAAACCAAGTACCATAAGGTTTGTAGGGGACAAACTTAGTAACATAGGGTGTTTTGGTGATAAACTTTGTACCACAGGTAGTGGTGGTGATATACGTAGCGTTACATTGTGCCGATCATAGGTGCAGTACCATAATAATTGTTGGTGGTATTTCATTTAACATTACTGGTGATAAACATGTAAAGGGTGGGTTGGTGATAAGACCAATGCCATAGTCTGTTGGTGATAAATGTAGTACTTTAGCTATTTTTGGTGATAATTCTGGTATTATTATGTCTATGGGGATAAAATGAATGCCACAGTCATTGTTGGTGATAGGCCTAGTACTGCTGGGTATGTTAGTGCAGACATAATGCCACAACCTATTGATGGTGTTTCCAATAAATATTTAGAGAGTATTTTTTAATATATAAACTATACAGACTTTGAAGAACCAAAGACAGAATATTGAAGAGGTGTAAAGTACACAAGTTAGTGACTAAAGGGACATGGAAACTTTTGAAGACAAACCAGAAATTGCATCAACTCATTTGAGGGCAACAGATTACAGGACGCAGACTGCAAGGAGATGAAGCAGGACGCGTGGAGGGTGAGTGTTACCATAAACGTTAACAAATGTAGAAGTTATCATTTCTCATTTGTTCATCGCTGTTCTGATTACCATTTCTGAAATCTGTTGTTTATTGATGTATGGTTTCATCTCATTCATTATACCATAACATAGGAGTAAATTTTCTAACTTTATCAGCGTTATTATAATATTGTTTTACTTTTTGAAATCTGTTGTTTATTGATGTGTTTTCATCTCATTCATTATACTATAACATAGGAGTAAATTTTCTAACTTTATCAGCGTTATTAAAACATTATTTTACTCATAACTTATTCATACTACGCGCTCTAGGCATCATTTAACGTTGTTTAATGCATTTTAATTACTAGGTAACTCTTAGATTGTATACATATTTTTATTTATTTCACAGAAAATGTACTTGAGAAACTGTAGTTTTTGAGACATACGTCAAATCATTTTATGCACATAAGCCTAGTGTAAAACCGTTAAGCTTTCAGTGCCAACAGTCCTTTCGGTATCTTAGATACTAAATGGTTTATGGAATTATAAATATGACGATATTTTAAACTCGTTTATTTTACTTGAGTTTTCTTAATTGTGGTGGGGAAAAAATGTGCTGTTTTTAACGTGTGTAATTCCGATATCAAATTCATACAATTTAGTAGGATGGGTGTATGTATGTATATATATATATGTATATATATGTATGTATTTATATATATATGTATTAATATATATGTATATATATAAATTTTATATATGTATATATATATATATGTATGTATTTATATAAATATATATATATATATATATATATATATATATATATATATATATATATATATATATATATATATATATATATATATATATATATATATATATATATATAGACAGATTCGTAGTCAGATTGATTAAAAGATAGTTGGAGATATATAGACAAATAGATTCAAAGAGCTTTCGTAAGGAATACCCATTATATTATACCAACCCCTATGAAATTTTGTATTAGGATCCTAAGAGGAATTAGTTCACCAACGTTTATCTGGGCTCCACACATGGTACTAGAAGAGTTGGAAGCTCCAGGCCTACATGGCTGAGGACTATGAAGCGTGAAGTAGATGATAAAATATGGATTTAAAACCTTAAGATAGAGATGACTGGCGAAATCTAACCTAGGCCTTTTGCGTCAATAGGCGTAGGAGGAGATGATGATGGTAGAGTATTAGGATATTGTTAATTAAAACATTTTTCTTTTAAAAACCATAGTTTATTCAGATAAATAGTTTCGTATCATCGTCCCCTAAATGCTGTAGACGTCTTAAGCATAAGAGGGCGCTGGATTGTACTGAGGCTCTCCCTCGTAAGTGACCTCAGCCACGAAACCCGAGTCCCCGTTGACGTTGTAGGACACCTTCTGCAGGCGACCGTCGGGAAGGAGCACGTAGTAGGATCCCTGAGTGTCGTAGCCATCACGGGCTTCCTGGTGGCCGAAGTCGTGGCCCGAGTAGTCGTCCTTCACGGCGTAGTTGAAGTCGTACTTGGCTGGTTCCTATCAGTAGAAAACAATTTCAAATCAAATGTTATAACAAATGATTTTGGATTTGATTAATTTGATTCATACTTTCAAAATAATCATGAATTTAGAGTTTATTAACTTTTTTTAAGATTTCAACTTATAACTGACCTCGTGAGATGGGGGAGGGGCGTATCCATACTGGGGCTGGGAGGGGCCACCAAAAACGGCAGCCACAAGGGACAACAACAAACAAATCTGTCAGGAAGAAAAC
>NC_090735.1:9365208-9370208 GCF_036898095.1 Palaemon carinicauda
TCGTTAGTTTGGTGCTAGATGGGCCAAAATTCCCTTTTTTTACATCAGAATTAACATCAATAAATGTTTAACAGATATTTAGATGAATCTTCTCAAAAATGGGCCCCAAACTGGCCGCCATTTTGTGGAAAAAGTGGACATTTGATGAAGATTTCAATACTCAATGACATAATACCTCTAATAACCAGTACCTGATTTCAGGAACACACTTTAATTGCTCAAGTTGCTTTTTTATTTCAAATTGCTGGCAAAATTGCTAGTCAAAATAATACACAGAGTACGGGAAGTTTACAGTATGGTCAGATTGTAGTTATATAGTCGACCAAAAGCCCAGTCTCTAGGCACAGTACTTGTGTAATCCTGCAGTACATACATGTAATACAATAACGTAGATTTTGCCACACTATGTTAATTATGATTCCGAACTTTTCAAATCTGGTCACCAGAATTATGAATGTCTACAGATCATAATGTTGGTTAGCAAGTTTTCTGTCCCAATCTACTGGCATTCGCCTTCACAGAAACATAGACCAGTGCATTGCAGTGAAGCGTTCTTGCACTTGCAGCGGTTTTTGCAGCCTTTCTTGCATCCGCAAGACACCAGCTCATAGCAGGCCTTGGATGCCTCAGGGAGTGTGGTCCAGAGTGGTGTGTAGAGCCCATCATCACTCCGATGCCAGCCCCAGTCTGTTGGTGGAGGGAGCACGGGCGTTGGTACCAATGCCTGGCCCCAGACATGACCACCCTGAAGGGCAGATCTCTTCACATGCTGCTCCAGAGCAGCGTAGGTTGGCGGGATGTTCTGAACAGAGTTCGTCTTTGCAAAGAGCTGCTTTCTCGCCTTGTTGACGTCCTTGCATTTGCTTGTGCGGTCATACAGGAGTATGACAAACCTCTCGATGACATGCATTGTATCCTCTTGGATGCTTGTGGGTGCATTTGCCAGACTCAGCAGGGCATCAGTGAGTTCTGGCAGCGTGTTCCATGTTGCCCAGGCAGATTTCTTCCCATGTCCGACGAAGGCTGACACAGTATCACACCCTGTGATGGCATGAAACATTGGAAGAGCACATGCCTTCTCTGGACCAAGGGAGGAAGCTATTTCATGGGCTGCAATGTAGCGGTAGTTCTTGCCTGTCCCAAAGGCTACCCAGAGTTCGTCTCCAGCTGGTAGTTTCTGGACTACCATCACTGCTAGGACCACGACGTCACTGTCTACTGTTCGAACCTGTATCTGGTGGTGACCATGTTGTGCAGCATGTGCTACATGTAGCATCATGCGGGTGTCTGCCTCTTCTTGGTTGCATGGTGCGAGTGAGTTGACATCCTCTTGCTGTGGAACACAGATCACCTGCTCCCCATCAGTGACGACCAGTTCCTTGCCTTCTTCTTGAAAGGACTCTGCAAGCATGGTGGAGAGGTAGCTGAAGAGCTCCACTTTGTTGCTATCAACTCGCAGGAAACTTTGCCAATTTCCTGGTATGACTGCTGAGTCGACAACACGCCGACGTACTCCCTTTCCACGCTGTTCTCTGGTTGATGCCTTCAGGGAATCTGCTCTGTAGCTGTCCCACACAAGGTCAAGACGTGATACATGTTGGAAACGTTGTACAACGTATGGGATGAACACTTGCTGTGCATATTCCTCGAACGTGTTGGCAGTACCCGGCTTCAACATCTGTACGATTACTGCTCCATCGAGGACAACAGCAGTGACAGTAGGAGCTTCAAACTGAGGCTCAGCATGGCCTTCAAGGCACACCAGCAAGTCACTCTTGCTCCCTAGGTACAGTCTCCCTCCGTCAGATAAAGCTGGAGGGCATTGCTGATTTTCATGCCTGAAGAACTCTTCTAAATTCCCATCACGGGTCTGGCAGCCGATATATAATCGTGCGAAGAGCGCAACATCATTCTTCAGAGATTTGACCTGTTCTTTTCCTTTGGGTATATTGGGTCGTCTCTTGGTCGCAAACAGTGGTAGCTTGTTCCGGTGGATTGCCACCTCAATGGACTTGGTTCTGTCCACGATGCATTCCTTTGAGAATGCTTCAAACTGGTCTTGGCCAATCTGCTTGGCGTTACGGACTGTTTCTATGACTGCAGGGTCTGCGATCTCCTTTGTGTTGAGCACCAGCAAGTCCTGACTGTCCTCCTCGAAAGGGTTGCCCAGCTCTTCAATGACGGCCACGAGTGAGCGCACATCTCTGGCAAAAGTGTTCTGCACACTTGGTGTCTCTTCGTGGTGACGTGTCTCCTCTTGATCGTGTGGATGCAGATTGAAGTCGTCAAATTCCACAATCACTCTAGCAACCTCCGGTCCGGCAACCATCCAGCGCCTCAGTGAACTGCAAGGTGAACTGCCTCAGTGTCACAGTCTTGCTCGCAGGCTTTGCTTAGCGCTTCACCAATGTCTTCATCAAACGCTAGTAAAACATCTCGGGCTTTGCTGTGGGATCTCAGGCCTGGTATCTGGGCTAACAGGCGCTCTTTCAGCCTTGTGCTATTAACTTTCTGGCACAAAAAAACCCCGAGCTGTTCCATTCTTGTTGTGTATAGCTTTACAAGTTCTGCGAGTCTGAAGACTGGGGTGGTGCCCTCTTCTAGGTGGGTTTCCTCGATATACAGGACCAGTTCAGCCAGTACGATTCTTGACATTACACCTTCATGGTCAGTTTTCTGCTCGGCTTCTACAGTGGTCTTTGCACGATAGTAAAGAGCCAACAAACACTTGGAATGGTACTTGGCCTCCAGAGCCACCATATCACCCATGCTGAGCCTGGCTATGAGTTCATTGTCCCCAACTTGCGCTGCACACTTCCGTACGCGTGTGTCCACCTGGAAGGTTGTTACTTCATGTAGGGTCTCTGTGCCAGACTTTCCACAGAAAAAGCAGGAGGTGCCGCTGGTAGTGGCTTCTGAAGAGTGTGTTCTGGCGCGCTTGGCCTGGACATTGTCAGTACTATCAAATGCTGAGCTGCTTGCGATGCGTCTCTTCTCTGCTCTTCGTAGCATTGTGTTATTGTATTTGAGCATACATGTTTTATGCCACTTGGCCTGGTGGGCAACCATTGTCGCCTCAACACCTTGTCCTTCATCTAGTCTCTGTAACTGAACAGTTCTTGGCAGTTCTCCGAGTTCATCAAATTTGACCAAGTTTGCAGCCATTGTCGTGTATCCACTCCCAGGGTCTCGGCGTTTAGACAGTACTGGGCAGACAAGTGACTCTGTTGTCTCCTCTTGACATACAAGACACAGCTTCCAGTTTGTCTCAGGAGGTGTTGTGGGAGTACGTTGCTCAAAAGTATCGACCAGTTGGAACTTCTTTGCCATGGCTGCAGTCTGGAACAACGCGTCTCTGATGTCAGGTGGTGCTGCTGCTGCCTCACCTGCAAAGACACAAAACACCACCATGTTACCACAAGTTACTACTACAAGCACCATGACTATCAACACTATACTATTACTGCAGCCGCCGTCACTGCCACCAACGCTGCCGCTGCAAAGTAAAATTCATTTTCTTGTGATATGGTAGCCAAATTATTTGGTAAGCACAGAAGTATGTGTAATTGTACAATACTTATCACCTCTAGCACACTTATCACCTTTAGCATCCACAAAAAGACAAATTATGGTACATATTCAATGACGCTAACGGTAAATAGCGGCCATTTTGAAAAATGGCCGCCAAATGTGCTACGGGGAGAATCTTGAATGCCTCCATATCCAAAATTGTTCAGAATGTATTAATCCACATGTGTGCCAATTTTGGTGCTTTTAGAACAATTTGAACAATTGGTTTCATATTTCTTACTATGCCGCTGGGCTACGAGGAGATCCTTGTGTCTCTCCTTTCTCGAGGAGATCCTCGTGTCTCTCCTTCCTCGAGGAGATCCTTGTGTGTCTCCTTTCTCGAGGAGATCCTTGTGTCTCTCCTTTCTCGAGGAGATCTTTGTGTCTCTCCTTCCTCGAGGAGATCCTTGTGTCTCTCCTTTCTCGAGGAGATCCTCGTGTCTCTCCTTCCTCGAGGAGATCCTTGTGTGTCTTTTTTCTCGAGGAGATCCTTGTGTCTCTCCTTTCTCGAGGAGATCTTTGTGTCTCTCCTTCCTCGAGGAGATCCTTGTGTCTCTCCTTTCTCGAGGAGATCCTCGTGTCTCTCCTTCCTCGAGGAGATCCTTGTGTGTCTCCTTTCTCGAGGAGATCCTTGTGTCTCTCCTTTCTCGAGGAGATCCTCGTGTCTCTCCTTCCTCGAGGAGATCCTTGTGTCTCTCCTTCCTCGAGGAGATCTTAGTGTCTCTCTCCTTTCCAAAGCAATAACAGCGGTAATCCAGTTCTACGTAGAAATATGCAACACACGAGTTCTTACATTTCATTGGCGAATTTAATCACGAATATTTTATGTTTGCTCTAAGAGGATTTCATAGCTGCGGATAATTTCATGTTTATTGATTAGGTTTTCAGCATCAAAATATTTGCGCCATTCCGATAAGTCGAAGGAATAAGCTAAGAATTTATAGTGTGGTAAATTATTCAAGTATTGCGAAAGTTTTATTTTATTGAAATATTTCTGGGTTATCCATGAACTGAACAGGATATGACGTCTATGGATATCTGTCAAATATTTTCTTTTTTATTTTATATTTCATACTTTAATTTGCAACATAGTTCATGCATGTTAGCTAATCTCAGCTTCATTTGAACGTTATCTTGTTTCTTTACGGAAAATAAATATAGTTTACATATTTTCTAATTAGCTAAATAGCATATAATTTTTCAGTTTTGAATTTTGGTATATTGCTACAAAAAGACAAAAGTGTTTTGTGAAGTCAGAATTTATTAAATATATTCAATAAATAAACTGAAATTTGTTAACTGGTGACTAAACTCAAGCATAAGAGGGCGCTGGATTGTACTGAGGCTCTCCCTCGTAAGTGACCTCAGCCACGAAACCCGAGTCCCCGTTGACGTTGTAGGACACCTTCTGCAGGCGACCGTCGGGAAGG
>NC_090735.1:9375208-9382708 GCF_036898095.1 Palaemon carinicauda
GTCATGGTTTCATGAACCATAACTGCTTCATTAATGTAGACTCCTTTCAGTTATTTATATCACTTGTATAGTTCCCGTATGGTAAAAAAAAGGAATTAAGTGTGAAGCATCGTAGTTACTTATCTATGATTGAATAGATATCATTGAAACTTCTTTTGAATTATATCTTATTGCTGTGAAATACTTTCACAGAAACAAGAGTTATGTCATATTCCAAAAATAAATAGTTAACTTTGCTTTACCTTAGCGATCATGTTGAGTTCTCTGAATGGGATATGATAGAACACAGCGGCAAGATGGTCTTATATACGTGAAGTCGGAGAAGGAGGAGTCGAGACTTGGATTATTGGAGAAAGGTCCTCCTAGAGAACTTGAGACCTTCTCTTACTCCACCCATCTGTCCTTGACACTGCTCCAGAGTGGAATCATTCTGGGACTACATAACGAGCTTAATCTTTGGCTATTTCTGCACGTATTATGGGACAATATTGCATACATTTATAACAGTCTCCAAGTGCTATTCTTATTCTAGTTTATGATATTAATATTTGCCTGTCACTGCGAGGCGTGTCCAGATGGATATTACTGTTATCTTCTATCTTCAAGACGTCCTTTGGTTCGAACCTCAAGTCTACTAATTTGTCGTATTCACATGACACCCTTTACCCTCTCTTATCATTGTGCTTTTTATGGGTATCCTAATACTTCATACAGATTATCCTTATTCTGGATCTTTTCTGATGTTAATACTTTCTCTTGTTCGGAGGCACTAGTTAGGTATTAACTGATTAGCGGAGTGAATGTAATTGACTTTATTTCCACAAACAGCGAGCTTTTATAACAAGTTTCCGCGAAAGGTCACAAAATTTTAAGGCGATTGATACATACGGGTATTAACAAGTTATCTGTGCTAGGGGAAAGTGATAATGACAATATATATATATATATATATATATATATATATATATATATATATATATATATATATATATATATACAGAAATACCGTTAAAGTTTACACTTCTTGATAATGATTTAATTTATTGCTGAAAAAGACTCCTATAAGGATTTGAGGCCAAATGGCTCTAAGAAAGATTTCCAAAATTCTCACTGTTTCTATTTATTAGTATTTGAATAATTTAGCACAATGACAAGTGATATTAAAGATATTCAAATACCAACATTCCTGTTCACTCTCTATATCTTTTTTTAAAGTTTTATGTCATTACTTAGAACTAGCAATGCAAAACATCGTTTGTTTATACAGTTTTCACATCTAATGGAAAAGGATTGAACAGATTATATTGTAACCAGATATGTTTGTAAATAAGTGTCTGAAAGCCAGGGATAAACAAGTGACTCAGTTAAATGTTCAACATCCTTGTAAAAGTATGATAAACTTAAAAGAAAGATTAAAGATATTTTTTAAAATTTCAAATACAGACTGAAACAATAAAGAAAATTGAAAAATGTTTGCTGTACTCTCTTAGTAATACTTTAGGTGGGGATTACAGTAAAGATTTATGGGCCTTCCTAAATACTAACTCAGTTGAACATTTAGAAACTTAACGTTAATCTATATTAAGATTACATTTATCTTAAACAAGTTCCATTGGGAAAAAATGAATTTGAAGTACATAATGATATTATGATGAAACGTAGCTAATATATGTTTATTTGCAAAATGCACATTGCAAAAAATACTGTTTACTTGATAAGGATTCGTTTAGGATGAGTAACAGTCCCTTGTAAATATTCAGAGATGTTAATAATTCACTGAGCAAAGACTTTTGGAAGGAAATTCTTTTGAGAAATAAAGTTGCTATTCGCCATTCCTCAACAATAAGCCGTTTCTTCTGACAAGTAGGTGGTTCCATAAAATAATTCTCAGACCACTGAAAAATTCATCCTCTATCTTCAGAATCATGATGATGATCCAGTTCATTAAGAATTTAACAAGATTAGTAGCGTCCTATATGTACAGTACATCACAAAAGTATCGAACCCTCCTATACACAGTGTACCATTCAGCTCTTTGACACACTACTCCATTCAGCTTTTTGACACATTACACCATTCAGCTCTTAGACGCATTACTCCATTCAGCTCTTAGACACATTACACCATTCAGCTCTTTGACACATTACTCCATTCAGCTCTAGACACATTACTCCATGTAGCTCTTAGGCAAATTACACCATTCATCTCATAGACACATTACACCATTCAGCTCTTTGACACGTTACACCATTTAGCCTTTGTATCTCGGGCACTGAGAGTAGACGCACTCTTGCACTAGCCCATATTGAGTCCTATCCTTTCCAGTAAGTCTTTATTATCATATAACCAACATTTTAGAGCCTTTTCTCTCATCCTACCACCTCCTTCTCATCACCATCATCTCCTACGCCTATTGACGCAAATGGGCCTTGATTAGATTTCATCAGTCTTCTCTATTTGAGCTTTTAATTCAATACTTCTCCATTCATCATCTACTACTTCACGTTTCATAGTCCTAAGGCATGTAGGCCTAGGCTTGGGTCTTCCAATTGTTCTAGTAACTTGTGGAGCCCAGTTGAAAGTTTGGTGAACTAATCTCTCTTGGGGAGTGCGAAGAGCATGTCCAAACTATCTCCATCCTACCTCCTACTATTTCTTAATTATACCATCTTTCCACGAACATCTAGCCGTCTGTTCCTTCCACAGTACCAAACCACATGAAAAGACCAAATCGTCTTTCACCAATGCCAACCCTTTGGACTGCTTGTCTCCACATTCTCACTCTGTCAGCTCTTCTTGCACTGCACACGCTATGCAATCAGTTTATCGCAATAGGTTTAACCTCTTTCCTTTCATTCACATTCAACATTCATACTTCACTTTCATTAGATATAGATGGTTTGATAATCCATTCATTCCCACTTTGGCTTCCAGTGACAGCTCAAGTATCTTACCAATTTCTTGTTCACCTTCTGTTCCATTTCTTGCTGTTCTTCTGTAACTCACCTCTTCTCTCATCTTGTCATCAACCATTTGTAAGTATAAAACACTTCAATTCTTCCATTACTGCAATTTTTTGTTTCTAATTATTTTCATCCCTTTAATCTTTTTTTTTTTTTATTTACTCTTGCAGATACTTCCAAACTCAATTACCAGTTTCTGGATTTTCCTTTTACGTCATTTCCCTATCCCCAAACAATTTGCTTACAGCCACTATCCTTTCTCTGGTTCTCATACCATTCTATCCGTATATATATATATATATATATATATATATATATATATATATATATATATATATGTGTGTGTGTGTGTGTGTGTTTGTATATATATATATATATATATATATATATATATATATATATATATATATATATATATATATATGTGTGTGTGTGTGTGTTTGTGTATTTATGTATATATATGTACCTATACATATATGTGTGTATATAGGTATGTATAGATTTACACACACCGTACACAATATACATATGGTATGCATATATATATATATATATATATATATATATATATATATATATATATATATATATTTGAATACACACACCCATATCTCTCACTCTCTCTCTCTCTCTCTCTCTCTCTCTCTCTCTCTCTCTCTCTCTCTCTGTATATATATATACATACACACACACACACACACATATATATATATATATATATATATATATATATATATATATATATATATATAATTGATTGGCCTATCGTGGTATGGTTGAAAGTGACCTGGCCTTTCATTAGAAGGGCTAGGGTTCGATCCTAAGTATGAGATAGAAACTTATTTCTATTTGAGCACAATGTTGTGTTGATATATATATATATATATATATATATATATATATATATATAAATATACACACATATACATAAATATATACACATATACATATATAAATATATATATATATATATATATATATATATATATGTGTGTGTGTGTGTGTGTGAATACACACCCATATATATGTATATATGTGTGTATTTATTATATATATACATTGATAGATAGATAGATAGTTAGAGAGATAGACAGATATATCCAAATTAGTGGATAGAAAAACCAGATTTGAGTAATAGTCTTAAATTACTGTAAGCCTACGACTGAAATGAAGGGTAAGCAAATAAAAACGATATTCATCTAATCGATAGTTTATTTGAAAAAAAAAAAGAAAAGAAAAATCTTTCATAAATATTTTCGGTTCATCTTTTCATAAATAGACGTCTTAAGCATAAGAGGGCGCTGGATTGTACTGAGGCTCTCCCTCGTAAGTGACCTCAGCCACGAAACCCGAGTCCCCGTTGACGTTGTAGGACACCTTCTGCAGGCGACCGTCGGGAAGGAGCACGTAGTAGGATCCCTGAGTGTCGTAGCCATCACGGGCTTCCTGGTGGCCGAAGTCGTTGCCCGAGTAGTCGTCCTTGACGGCGTAGTTGAAGTCGTACTTGGCTGGTTCCTACCAGCACAAAAAGATTTATTAATGCTAACTTTTAGAGGATGATTTCGGTTAGATGTTTATAAGATAAGCAGTCCATTGACCAGTGGGTACTTTTTTTTTTTTTATTTAATATGGGATTTTTTATCATATTTTTTAACTAAACAAGTTACCCTACATTTGTACATATAATAAAAATAATTGACGTTTAAATCTTTTTTTTATATTAATTACATATCACTGGAACCATTTTTATACCTACGAGAAGCATAATTCCATTCTTACCTCGTGAGTAGGTTGAGGGGCGTAGCCATAGGAAGGCTGGGATGGGGCGCCTAAGACAGTGGCAACGAAGGCCAAAGCCAAACAAATCTATAAGAAAAAAAGGAATTAGTTAGGTTTGCATAATTCACATTCTGGGAATATATTTCCTGAATTCAGTAACTTCGAAATTTGACATTATTTCTGCATTTCAAGTCATGGTTCTCGTATAGCTAAAAATGAGGATAATAAACCCCAATGAATAAAGTAAATAAAACAGAATCGTTTGGAGAACTTGAAGCTCATCGAACTTATTTTCTTCTAATAGGTACAGTTCGATACAGAAATTCCTAGTACACCTCACTCTGAAGAAGTGCACCCTGTCACTCTAACTGAAGAGCTGCATATAGCCTGGCTGACCACCTATCGCTCCCTAAACTTATCTGTTTGATTACTCGCCAAGCAGTAAGGGTGAGACAGACTGACAGGATGCACTCAATCAGTCGGATGGCTGGAATTTCTGTGTCCAGCTGTACATCAAAGAATCCCAAGAATTTCACAACGGTTCAACGCTTCCTATTTGTTACCTTAGCGATCATGATGTGTAAGAGAAGAGGACTGTGATGTCAGGGAATAGAATACTCGCCTTTATATAACGGAGAAGAGAAAGGAAGTCGTATGGTCTTAGAGGTCGAAGCCTGAAGGAGAAAGAAGAAGAGGAAGGAAGTCCTTAGGGGTTAAAAGAGAAGGAATTTCTACTGAGCCCCTCTCATCCTTGACGGACGACTGTAAATGGTCTCCTTTGAAGGTCGAATGTACTGTACTTTTTTAGCACAGAAAGTTACCTATATATGTCAGGAAATCTTTATGAATAGCGTTTGTCAGTAAGTTTTAGATACATTTGTTATTCGAGACCAAAGGCTATTTCATTTTTATCTTAGTGAATTAGGCTTTGCACAATTTGACTTTGCTATTCTAAGGCTGGAGTTTATTAAATGGCCTAAAGTTTATCTATGGCTTTTAAATCAACCGAATTTAATTTTTCGAAGGGATCACTTCCTATTTTTGACAATTTCGTACACCTTTTTCTATTCATGGTGTAACCTTTCCCTCAAATTTTAAAGGGTTCAAGTGTGTAAACTCTAATGTTGGCTTAAAAAAAAAATACAACATAATACTTCCGTCATATCTTACTTGTTAATACTTTTCAAAACGAAACATGTTCTGATAGAGATTTAAACGTATCAGTTTATAAGAACGTCTACTGAAAAACACGTGGTATCATGGAAATTTCAAGGTTCTAAGACTCTGAAAGGAGGAAAAGACACCGAGGGTCCTTCAGCGCTATACATAGTTCATAAGAGGCAAATTGGATGTATAAAAATGCCATTCAGATAACTTTTCCTTCACAAAACTTTTACCTAAATCGTGGAGCACAGGTCACGAAAGTTCGGAACGATAGTAACGTACTCTGGATTGGTTAGATGAAAATTGCATACGAAGTTATTGATGGGGAAATTGGATCGTTGGGAAAGTGATATCTGAAATCTAGAAGAGAAATCCATTCGTTTCTGTATTGTACCGCTCGTGTTTCATACACGCTCATATACTAATGCTATTGCTTTTTTTAATTTATCTCTCTCCCGCAATGATAACAGAATAAACTATTTAAGCTTGCAATTGCATGCTTTATATTTGTTATTTTTTGAGACATTCTTGCTCTCAACTGCTTGTATATAAGCTCGTTATCTGTTGAATAAATGTGACGAACTCACCTCCCTCTCTGTTAGCACCCAAGACCAACGTTGCCACAGTATAATCATGCAAAAAGCAGTTTTATTTGCATTTTGTATCAAGGTATCTTTACTGAGGAAGTAAATAAAATGGTAACAGATATTTCGACGATATACTTTGAAGGATATTCATTTGATTTTAGATGTCCTGGGTTAGTTGATTCTGTCTATCCTTAATATTTGCAAATACTGTTACTCAAGTGACGTACTGTAATGCTGAAATCTCGTCGATACTATTTCAATCCTTTGATTCAGAGAATGACCCATAACATTTGTGAAAAAACTTTATGAACTGAGTAGTGGGTTGTGATGGCCTATTGGAAACGTGCCTACTTGGTGATCTGTTTGGCTGGGGTTCGAGATCCGCTCAAGCTCGATAGTTTCTTGTTGTACTGACTGCAACCTTACCATCCTTTAGAACTAAGATTTGGGGTTTGGGGGAGCCCATAGTTCTACCTGCTCAGTCTTCAGCAGCCATTCCTGGAATCCCTTCCTGGTTCTAGCTTGGGTGGAGAGGGGGCCTGTGTGCTGATTATATTCATACATGGTTAGTCGTTAGGGCATTGTCCCTGTCTCATTGCCTCTGCCATTCATGAGCGACCTTTAACCTTTAAGAGTAAATTTCTGAAGTTTATATTTTTTTTTGCAGTTTTATAGCTGAATTTGAATATTTATCGGAAAACTAATTTCCTATATTTTCCTTGTCATTTGGCAATATTCCTGTACTTTCTATTTTACGTGTTACTAACTCCATTTTCCAAGCAATTTCTTGATCTTTATTCTATTTCCTCCGCAAACACTTTATCTACAATCCCTCTGCTAAACTTTATCACGTTCATACGATATCAATTTTCAAAATCTACAATTTCTTAATTATTTAATCATGTCTTCCAATTCCTTCAACAATATTTCTATCGCTATTTTAATTTCTCATCGTCTTCCACTGTCTTGGGGATAGAGTTCTCTTGCTTGAGGGTACACTAGGGCAT
>NC_090735.1:9390208-9395208 GCF_036898095.1 Palaemon carinicauda
ATCTGTGCTTTTTTGAAGGAGATCCTTGTGTCTCTCCATTCTCGAGGAGATCCTTGTGTCTCTCCTTTCTCGAGGAGATCCTTGTCTCTCTTCTTTCTCGAGGAGATCCTTGTGCTCTCCTTCCTCGAGGAGATCCTAGTGTCTCTCCTTTCCAAAGCAATAACAACGATAATCCAGTTCTAAGTAGAAATATGTAGCACACGAGTTCTTATATTTCATCGGCAAATTTAAACACGAATATTTTAGGTTTGCTTAAGAGAATTTCTGAGCTGTGGATAATTTCATGTTTATTGATTAGGTTTTCAGCATCAAAATATTCGCGCCATTCCGATAAGTCGAAGGAATAAGATAAGAATTTATAGTGTGGTAAATCATTCAAGTATTGCGAAAGTTTTATTTTATTGACACAATATTCCTGGGTTATCCATGAACTGAGCAGGATATGACGTCTATGGATATCTGTCAATTAATTTTTTTTCTTTTATATTTCATACTTTAATTTGCAACATAGTTCATGCATGTTAGCTAATCTCAGCTTCATTTCCACGTAATCTGGTTTCTTTACGGAAAATAAATATATTGCACATATTTTCTAATTAGCTAAATAGCATATCATTTTTCAATTTTGAATTGTGGTATTTTGCTACAAAAAGACAAAAGTGTTTTGTTAAGGCAGAATTTATTAAATATATTCAATAAATAAACTGTAATTTGTTAACTGGTGACTAAACTCAAGCATAAGAGGGCGCTGGATTGTACTGAGGCTCTCCCTCGTAAGTGACCTCAGCCACGAAACCCGAGTCCCCGTTGACGTTGTAGGACACCTTCTGCAGGCGACCGTCGGGAAGGAGCACGTAGTAGGATCCCTGAGTGTCGTAGCCATCCCGGGCTTCCTGGTGGCCGAAGTCGTTGCCCGAGTAGTCGTCCTTGACGGCGTAGTTGAAGTCGTACTTGGCTGGTTCCTGTCAGTTTACGAAAATATTATTCAATGAATACCTTAAACTCCTCTCTGTTACCCTTTCAATTGTTTTGAAGTTATGAATAATGACGTTATCTGATTATTTTAATTTGTAACTGACCTCGTGAGATGGAGGAGGGGCGTATCCATACTGGGGCTGGGAGGGGGCACCAAACACGGCAGCCACAAGGGCCAAAGACAAGCAAACCTGACAGGAATGGAACATGATTAGTGTCAAAACTGATAATGGTCATGGTTTCATGAACCGTAACTGCTTCATTAATGTAGACTCCTTTCAGTTAAGTATATCACTTATATAGTTCCTGCATGGTTATTATACAAGAATTAAATATGAAGCATCGTAATCACTTATCTATGATTGAATAGTTATTAATGAAACTTCTTTAAAATTATATCTTATTGCTGTGAGATGCTTTCACAGAAACAAGCTATGTCATATTCCAAAAATAAATAGTTTACTTTGCTTCACCTTAGCGATCATGATGAGTTCTCTGAATGGGATATGATAGAACACAGCTGCAAGATGGTCTTATATATACGTGAAGTCGGAGAAGGAGGAGTCATGACTCACTTGGATTACTGGAGAAAGGTCCTCCCAGAGAACTTAAGACCTTCCCTTACTCCACCCATCTGTCCTTGACACTGCCGGAGCACACAGCCCAAAAGTGGAATCATTCTGGGACTACATAACGAGCTTAGTCTTTGGATATTTGTGGACGTATTATGGGACAATATTGCATACATTTATAACAGTCTCTAAGTGCTATTTTCATTTTATTTTGTGATATTAATATTTGCTTGTCTTCACGAGGCGTGTCCGGATGGCTATTACTGTTATCTTCTATCTTCAAGATGTTGATTGGTTCGAACCTAAAGTCTACTAATTTGTCGTATTCACATGAAAGCCTTTCCCTTCTCGTATCATTGTGCATATTATAGGTATTTTAATACTTTATACAGATTATACTTATTAATCTGGATCTTTTCTTATATTTATACTTTCTCTTGTTCGGAGGCACCAGTCAGGTATTAACTGATAAGCGGAGTTAATGTAACTGACTTTATTTCCATATATATATATATATATATATATATATAAATATATATATATATGTATATATATGTATATATATATATATATATATATATATATATATATATACATACATATACACACAGAAATACCGTTAAAGTTTACACTCCTAATCCCTTATGACTAAATTCCCAACATTTCTTGATAACGATTTAATTGATTGCTTAAAAAGACTCCTTAATGGATTAGAGGCCAAATGACTCTAAGAAAGATTAAAAAAACTCACTGTTTCTATTTATTAGTATTTGAAAAGACTAATTTAGGATATATTTCGCATTTCACATAGTTTAGTAGAACCTTGATAAGTTATATTAAAGTTATTCAAGGTTCAGTCAAAATCCAACATTCCTGTTGATTCTTCATATCTTTTTTTAAGTTTTATAAGTCATTACTTGAATCTAGCAATGCAAAACATTGTTTGTTTATACAATTTTCACATCTAATGGAAAAGGATTGAACTTTATCTGTTTGTAAATAAGTGCCTGAAAGCCAGGGATAAACAAGTGACTCGATTAAATGTTCAACATCCTTGTAAAAGTATGATAAACTTAAAAGAAAAATTAAAGATATTTTTTTCTATTTTCAAATACAGACTGAAATAGTAAAGTAAACTGAAAAATGTTTGCTGTACTCATCCAAAAATCCTTTAGATAGGGATTACAGTAAAGATTTATGGCCATTCCTAAATACTAACTCAGTTGAACATTTAGAAACTGAACGTTAATCTGTATTTAGATTCCACTTATCTTAAACAAGTTCCATTGTGAAATAATTAATTTGAAGTGCATAATATATATTATGACGAAACGTAGCTAATATATGTTAATTGCAAAATACACATTGCAAAAAATACTGTTTACCTAATAAGAATTAATCTAAGATGAACAACAGTCCATTGTGAATATTCATAGATGTTGATAAATGATTGTGTAAAGTCTTTTGAAAGATTTGTTTTTCCTTCTTTTTTTTTTCTTTTTTGAGAAAAAATGTTGCTCTCCATTCTTCAACAATAAACTGCTCTTCTTGACAAGTGGATGGCTCCATAGAAAAATTCTCAAGCCACTGAAGAATTCACCCTTTAACTACAGAATCAGAGTAATGACCCAGTTCATTAAAAATTCCACAGCATTAGTAGCGTCCTAAATGTTCAGTAAATGACATAAGTATCGAACCCTCCTAGACACATTACACCATTCAGCCCTTTATATCGCTGCCACCAAGAGTAGACACACTCGTGCATTATCTGATATCGAGTATTATCCTTTCCAGTAAGTCTTTCTCATCATCTAACCAATCTTTTAGAGCCTCTCCTCTCTTCCTACCACATCCTTCTCATCATCATCATTTCCTACGCCTATTGACGCAAAAAGCCTCGATTAGATCTCGCCAGTCGTCTCTATTTTGAGCTTTTAATTCAATACTTCTCCATTCATCATCTACTACTTCACGTTTCATAGTCCTAAGGCATGTAGGCCTAGGCTTGGGTCTCCCAATTGTTCTAGTAACTTGTGGAGCCCAGTTAAAAGTTTGAACTAATCTCTCTTGGTGAGTGCGAAGATCATGCCCAAACTATCTACATCCTACCTCCTATTTCTTAATTATACCATCTTTCCACGAACATCTAGCCGTCTGTTCCTTCCACAATACCAAACCACCTGAAAAGACCAAATCGTCTTTCACCAATGCCAACCCTTTGGACTGCTTGTCTCCACATTCTCACCATGTCAGCTCTTCTCACAACGCAAACACTATGCAATCAGTTTATCGCAATAGGTTTAACCTCTTTCATTTCATTCACATTCAACATTCATACTCCACTTTCATTAGATATAGATGGTTTGATAATCTCTTCATTCATTTCCACTTTGGCTTCCATTGACAGCTCAAGTATCCTACCAATTTTTTGTACACATTTTGTTTCATTTCTAGCTATTCCTATTCTGTAACCTACATCTTCTCTCATCTTGTCATCAACCATTTGTAAGTATAAAACTTTTCAATTCTTCCATTACTCCAATTTTTTGTTTCCAATTCTTTTCATCCCTTCTTTTTCTTATTTACTCTCAACTTACCCCTCTGGCAGATATTTTCAAACTCAATTATCGGCGTCTGCATTTTCTTTTCAATCAATTTTCTTATCCCTAAACTATTTGACTACAGCCACCGCCCTTTCTCTGACTCATGTCATTCAATCCTGTATATATATATATATATATATATATATATATATATATATATATATATATATATATATATGTATATATATATATGCAGATAGATGGATAAAAAGAACAGTAAGAATTATAGATAAAGCAATTTGAGTGATATTCTTAAATTACCGTAAGCCTACGACTGAATTGAAGGGTAAGCAAATTAATACGATATTAATCTAATCGATAGTTTATTTGAAAAAAAAAAATCTTTCATAAATAGTTTCGGTTCATCTTTTCATAAATAGACGTCTCAAGCATGAGAGGGCGCTGGATTGTACTGAGGCTCTCCCTCGTAAGTGACCTCAGCCACGAAACCCGAGTCCCCGTTGACGTTGTAGGACACCTTCTGCAGGCGACCGTCGGGAAGGAGCACGTAGTAGGATCCCTGAGTGTCGTAGCCATCACGGGCTTTCTGGTGGCCGAAGTCGTTGCCCGAGTAGTCGTCCTTGACGGCGTAGTTGAAGTCGTACTTGGCTGGTTCCTGTCAGCACAAAAATAATTTATTATTGCTAACTTTTAGAGGATTATTTCGGTCTATTGACCAGTGGGTACTTTTTTTTTTTATTATTTAATATGAGATTTTTTATCATATTTTTTAACTAAATAAGTTACCCTACATTTGTACATATAATAGAAATAATTGACGTTTAAATCTTTCTGATATTAATTACATATCGCTGAAACCATTTTTATACCTACGAGAATTCCATTCTTA
>NC_090735.1:9400208-9462708 GCF_036898095.1 Palaemon carinicauda
ATAGTCTTTGAACGTGGCGATATATATAGGTCTAGACCGAGACTAAGAGGGAGGAGCCTCTTGTGGCTTCAGGAGAAAGGTTCTCCCTCCCAAAGACGTTCTTCGCTGACACAACGCCCATCATCTGTCCTTGACATTGCTTTTCCTTTGCTCGTGGTCTGACGAGAAGAACGAATGGGATTTCTGACATACCAATAACGCATTACTCTTTTATGATTATTATTATTATTATTATTATTAGCTAAGCTACAGCCTTAGTTGGAAAAGCTAGATGCAACAGGGAAAAATAGGCCAGTGAGGAAATTTGCTTAGTTTATAATTTAATTTTAGATATTCTCTGAAGCTGTGTGGATCCAGCCATTTTAGTATGAAAGATATTTTAATACAAATATCTTTCAAAACGTATGGAAATCATTTGATTTTCAACACATACAAGGATTTTCAAGTACACAGGTAATTCAGAATTAGATTGCTGTTAATGTTAACGGGCGATAGCAAACCATATTTCATTGGAAGATATGTGTTTCTATCAAATACAGAAGCCAGTAAGAGAAGTTTACCTTGTCAGTATCAAGTGAAGAATGCGGGGAAATATAATGATCTATTGAGAGAGAGAGAGAGAGAGAGAGAGAGAGAGAGAGAGAGAGAGAGAGAGAGAGAGAGAGAGAGAGAGACTTTTTGTCATGATTTGAATAGTTTTCCTGTTCAATCATCATCAACTGACTTGCATCTCAAATATAAACTTTAAGTCAACCAAAGTTCATGTTCGTAGTATTGTAGTCAATCTCTGGCACCTGAATTTTCTGAGCATCCTTTGAGTTCGAATCCTGCCGTGCTGAGCTGTCCAACTCCTTGAACTGAATGTGTAATTAGTTCTGGCATCCTTTTCTTCTCTTTGAGGATCGGTGCCACACAGCATTCATCTTCATATCAAGTGGTTGAAATCATTGAACTTTAGAAACTTAAACGTCGAGTGGATATGTTGTAGTTAGGTCTTGTTTCATATTTCATTTGTTATATGTATAACTAGTTTTTTTTATTCATCATATCTCTCTAGTATTTCAGTATTTGCCTCTCAATTTCTTTTTTTTTTTTCGTATTAGTGTGATATTTATATCATGGACTTGTAGTTTTTATAGTCCGCTTTTCTAACTACAAGCAACTTGTCTCGTAATAACAACAACAACAACAACAACAACAACAACAACAACAACAACAATAATAATAATAATAATAATAATTTTATGCATACTGCATCTAAAAAAATCATACTTTTTCATAACTACAACAATTTGCTCCCTACGTACTTCCTGGTCATGAAGATGATTCTGTCTACGACAGGGTCGTGTGCAAAAGGGTCAAATCATATATATCTAAAATATTAGTTCAATCATCCTCTTTGATTCTATTTTTCCACATATAGAAAAGGATATCGTATTATCATTGTTATTATCATTAGCTAAGCTACAACCGTAATTGGAAAAGCAGAATGATATAGGCCCAAGGGCTCCAACATGGAAATAGCCCAGTGAGAAAAGGAAGCAAGGAAACAGATAGAAGAGTGTGCCTGAGTTTAGCCTAACTCAAGTCAGTGGTTGGCCATGGTACAGAGACTATGGCACTACCCAAATGGAGAACAATTATTTATTCTACTGTCCTAAGAAGAGCAGCTAAAGAGTATCTTCTACCCATACCAAGTGGAAAATAGTCACAGAATATTTACAGTGCAATAGTTGACACTAATGAAAACGATTTTATTTGTTTTTTATTGTGTTGTCAGGTGTATGAGAAAACAGGAGAACGTGTAAAGAATGTGCAAGACTATTATCAGAGAGCAATCCAATGTAGTAATAATTGGCCAGTCAAAGGACTCAATAACTCACTAGGGATAGTATCACACCAAGTGGCTAGTGCCTTACCCAACCTGCTACCTACTGAAAATAAGGTTTTCATTCTTCAGTACGACTTAGTAATTAATTTCGAACTGAATTCTTTAGTTTTCGCATCGGAAACCAGCGACCTTTTCTTCTAGCATTTGGTGAAGATAATTCGAAATTAACTTTCCAGTGGTGTTAATAATCTTATTTCGCTTTTATTATGAAAACCGCAAATCACATGGACAGCAACATACCGTGAAGCTTAGAAAATGCAGAAAAAAAAAACTTTGTCCGGTTAACAGAAGTTAAAACTTCATTTATTGTTTGGTAATTTTGTTTATAGAAGATCCAATTCTTATAAATACTATTTGTTATCTTAGAAACGTTTTGAGGTTTCGATTTTAATCGATAGACGGAATAAAATAGATAAATATATAGACAGGTAGATAGATTACTTGATAGATAGAAAATTAGATAGATTGATTGATAGATAGGTAGATATATTGACAGAGAGATAGATTAAAAGAGCTTTGGTAAGGCATAACCATTATATTATACCACCCACTGAAAGGCATAGTAATATTAGGACATTAATTAAAACATTTTTCTTTTAAAAACAATAGTTTATTCAGATAAATAATTTCGTATCATCGTCCCCTAAATGCTGTAGACGTCTTAAGCATAAGAGGGCGCTGGATTGTACTGAGGCTCTCCCTCGTAAGTGACCTCAGCCACGAAACCCGAGTCCCCGTTGACGTTGTAGGACACCTTCTGCAGGCGACCGTCGGGAAGGAGCACGTAGTAGGATCCCTGAGTGTCGTAGCCATCACGGGCTTCCTGGTGGCCGAAGTCGTTGCCCGAGTAGTCGTCCTTGACGGCGTAGTTGAAGTCGTACTTGGCTGGTTCCTGTCAGCACAAGAAGATTTATTAATGCTAACTTTTAGAGGATTATTTCGGTTAGATGTTTATAAGATAAACAGTCCATTAATCAGTGGCGACTTTCATCTTTTATTTCTATATGAACTCTTTTATCATATGGTTAAATGTAAGATAAGTTACCCTACATTTATCCATATGATAAAAATAATTGAAGTTTAAATCTTTTCTGATATTAATTACATATCGCTGAAACTATTTTATACCTACAAGAAGCATAATTCCATTCTTACCTCGTGAGTAGGTTGAGGGTCGTAGCCATAGGAAGGCTGCGAAGGAGCACCAAAGACAGCGGCAACTAAGGCCAAAGCCAAACAGGTCTGTTCGAAAAAGAAAATCCAGTATGATTAGATATGTAAGTCAAGGATCTGCAAAAAGTACTTCATTATTTCAAAGAACTATATAATCTTACGGGGTAACCATCAGACAGATAACTACTGAGATTACTGAAGTCTCCATGTGTTGAACTGGCTGACATAAGTCTTTTTGTAGTTCATATATGAAATGTTTTGATGTTGTTTTTTGAATATTTTATTAATTATTTCTCATATCGTTTATTTATTTCATTTTTTGATTTCCTAACTGGGCTATTTTTCCCTGTTGGAGCATCTTGGTTTTAGAACTAGGGTTGTAGCATAGATAATGATAATAATAATGATAACAATAATAATAATAATAATGATAATGTTAATAATAATAATGATGATGTTGATAATAATAATAATAATAATAAGCTCATGGTTCCTATACGTGGCGTATTCCATAACAATCAATTTGAAAGAGATATCTAAGTTAATTTGTAAATCTTAATAGTAAATCCGCAATTGCTTTCATCCGTTACCTTAGCAATCATGATGAGTTACAGAGGAGGACTGATGTCATGGAATGGAGTGAGCTCCTTATATACTGGAAAAGAGAAAGGAAGTCCCTTGGTTAGAGTTCTACGAAGAGTCCCCACCACTCAGGACTACCGGTGGTTCTTGCCGACCACTGATGATAGTCTCAAGCGAAGGTCGAGTTTATGAACAAACATATCTCGCAACGGAAAGTTGACTCGTGGTTGGAATGCAATTCGTGACATAGACCTCGTTTCGACGGTCATTAACTGTCTGGACTGGGGCTTTATTGAATTCTTTGAATTTTTTTTTCCTTTTTTTTCGGAAAACCTAATATCGCCATGATCATCAAAGCTGTACTTGTCAGTACCACGCATACTAGGCTGGTTTGCTGCGAGCGATCAGATCAAAGTCTCCCGCCATCACCAATTCGCAGTGGCCAGCGTGGGGATGAAAATGGGTACTTTGAATTTTTTTTTTTTTTTTTTTTTTTTTTTTTTTTTTTTTTTTTTGCGGAAAACTGAGTATCGCTATGATCAGCAAAGCTGTACTAGTCAGGGCCACCTATATTAGGTTGGTTTGATGTGAGCGATTAGACCAAAGTCTCCTGCCATCACCAATACGCAGTGGCCAGCGCGGTGATGGAAATGGCTAAACCTTAGACTAAATCCAAGATATGTCTGAGGCCTTTGTTCTGCAGTGGATTAGGAACTGCTGCATTTGTGGTTTGTTACCCGATTTTTAAGTAACGAAAAATACCTTCGTTATTCAATACAAGAAAAATATCAAAACAGTAGACACTAGCAGTACTTAAAATCGTCATTTTCTCGTCTTGCATAGTTGCAACGAGTCCAGATATCTTATTTCTATTATAAGGTACTCCGGGGTCATGAGGTCCGACGAATTTAAACCCAACTACCTCTGAATTGGTCTTCCACAGAACCCTCTTAGAGCTAGTGGGTCCTGGTCTTCCACTATCTTGGGTTAGAGTTATCTTGCTTGAGGGTACGCTTAGAGACACTAATCTAGTAGTTTTCTGTTCCTCATTGATTTTTTTTTCTTTTTTTTTCCCAACGGTGTATACGGCAACCTTAATAGAAGGGGCACGGATGTCTGGTTTATATTATTATTATTATTATTATTATTATTATTACTATTATTATTATTATTATGTGCTAAGCTACAACCCTAGTTGGAAAAGGAAGATGCTATAAGCCCAGGGGCTCCAACAGGGAAAAATAGGCTAGATGTTTTCTCTTCTGGATTTTTTTAACGGTGTGTAGGGCAACCTTAATAGAAGGACCGTGGATGTTTGGCTTATTATTATTATTATTATTATTATTATTATTATTATTATTATGTGCTAAGCTACAACCCTAGTTGGAAAAGGAAGATGCTATAAGCCCAAGAAGTCCAACTAGGAAAAAAGCCCACTGAGAAAAGGAAATAGGTTGCCTTTTATTTAACTGTTCCTTTATCTTCCCCTCTAGTATTAATTTTCAAAAGCATCGTTTCTGTCCTTCCTTCGGTTGAAGTGACTATCCTGGAGGGTACTAAGCTTTGGATGGTGTGTATAAGGTATGCAGTTATTTCTTAGTCATAATTGCTCCATCATAAGACACTACTCTACAGTATCTTATAGTTTTATTTCAGCTGTAACCACATTGTGGAATGATCTTCCTAATAAAGTAGTTGAATCATTGGAACTTTGGAACCTGGAACATCAGAAGTTCCACAATCAGTGGAAGTTTGGAACCTGGAGCATTAAAAGTTCCACAATCATTGGAACTTTGAGATCTGGAGCATCAGAAGTTCCATAATCAGTGGAACTTTGGAACCTGGAACATCAGAAGTTCCACGGTCAGTGGAAATTTGGAACCTGGAACATCAGACGTTCCACAATCAGTGGAACTTTGGAACCTGGAATATCAGAAGTTCCACAATCAGTGGAACTTTTGAACCTGGAACATCAGAAGTTCCACAATCAGTGGAACTTTAGAACTTGGAGCATCAGAAGTTCCACAATCAGTGGAACTTTGGAATCTGGAATATCAGAAGTTCCACAATCAGTGGAATTTTGGAACCTGGAACTACAAAATATAGTTTATTTGCTATTCCCTTATTTCCATTCCTCATTGGGCTACTTTCCCTGTTGGAGCCCTTGGACTTAAAGCCTTCTACTTTTCCAAAAAATGTTGTAGCTTGGCTAATAATAATAATAATAATAATAATAATAATAATAATGATAATAATAATACTTTCCCTGTTGGAGGCCTTAGATTTATAGCCTTCTATTTTTCCAAAAAATGTTGTAGCTTGGCTAATAATAATAATAATAATAATAATAATAATAATAATAGTAATAATAATAATAATAATAATGATACTTTCCCGGTTGGAGGCCTTAGATTTATAGCCTTTTATTTTTCCACAAAATGTTGTAGCTTGGCTAATAATAATAATAATAATAATAATAATAATAATAATAGTAATAATAATAATAATAATAATGATACTTTCCCGGTTGGAGGCCTTAGATTTATAGCCTTTTATTTTTCCACAAAATGTTGTAGCTTGGATAATAATAATAATAATAATAATAATAATTTCATGTCCTTTCATTTAATTTCAATCGTCATCAGGTTAACTTCAAATGCTCTTGTTGATATATGGCGACCCTGTGCATCATGAGAAATAAGTTCACACCAGACAAGGTAACAAAATGAAAGTAGGCTACTTCGTAGACTTGTCTTAAGGCAACGAAGGGGTTGTTAGAATTTAGAGCATTCGGTTATGTCCTCTTCCTAAATGAAGACCTTAACTGTAAAGTTTCAGAGGATAGTTCTTCATGTTTAGGAATAGTTATTATTATTATTAGGAATATTATTATTATTATTATTATTATTATTATTATTATTATTATATTATTATTATTATTATTATTATATTATTATTATTGGTTTTATTATTATTATTATTGGTTTTATTACTATTATTATTATTATTATTATTATTATTACTTGCTAAGCTACAACCCTAGTTGGAAAAGCAGGATGCTATGAGCCCAATGGCCCCAATAGGGAAAATAGCCCAGTGAGGAAAGCTAACAAGGAAAAATTAAATATTTTAAGAACTAATATTAAAATGAATATTTCCTTCATAAACTATAAAAATTTATCAAAACAAGAGGGAAAGAGATTAGATAGAATAGTTTGCCCTAGTGTACTCTCAAGCAATAGAGCTCTAAACCAAGACAGTGGAACACCATGGTACAAAGGCTATGGCACTACCCAAGACTAGAGAACAATGGTTTGATTTTGGAGTGTCCTCCTAGAAGAACTGCTTACCATAGCTATAGAGTCTCTTCCACCCTTGTATCAGTCGGCGTCACACATTTAATCTCTTCATAGAGTGGCATGTTTTTAAACCGTCTAAATATGCAACGTTGCAGTCAGCACTGTTTGTTTGACAGCTCAAATTCCAGCTGTTACCAAGTTGTGGAATGATCCTCCTAATCGGGTAGTTGAATCAATAGAACTTGAAAAGTTCAAAGTTGGAGCAAATGTTCTTATGTTGACCAGGCTGACATGAGTCTCTTTATAGTTTATATGACATAACTGTTTTTGACGTTGTTAATAGTTTATATAGGACATATCTGTTTTGACGCTGTTACTTTTTTTTAGAATGATTTATTGTTAATTTACTCTCATCATTTATTTCTGTCCTTTTGTCCTTTCCTCACTGGGCTATTTTTCCCTGTTGGAGCCCTTGGGCTGATAGCATCTTGCTTTTCCAACTAGGGTTGTAGCTTGGCTAGTAATAATAATAATAATAATAACTAGCCAACGCGATCTGTCATAAATGACGGCTAAATAGTTAGATAGATAAGCACACATACGCACACACAGATTCAATCCTTCTCACCCATTCCCCCTTTCCTAATTATTTCTTGAGGTACCACCTCTCACCAGAGTATGACTATTCACTTTCCTCCCCTACTTGAGGGATGGAGAGACACCGAGTATGGTTGGCCATACCGTTCAGCGTGACAGGAAAGGTATATATATATGTAATTTATATATATGTATATATATATATATATATATATATACATATATATACATATATATATGGATATATATATTTATATACATATATATTTATATATAAATATTTATACATATATATATATATATACATATATATATATATATATATATATATATGTATATATATAGGCTATATATATATATATATATATATATATATATATATATACATATATATATATATATATATATATATATATATATATATATAAATATTCAGGCACTTGCTATTCATGTTCCTTGTAATATAAAGGACTCAGCAAGCTGTGTACAACACCATAATATCCTGATATTAATGAAATGAAGCGAGATGTAAGTAACTTTATACATACCGTATCTTAAAACTATTATTTTAAAACTATTATTTTAAAACTATTATTTCCAACGTGTTATAACTCAGTAATCTATGTGATGTATTTTCATGACAGATAAGTCAACTATAAAAGATACTTCACTTTCTTAGCTATATAACATAAAAACCTTTAATAATACAGAATAGCTCTTTAATAAAATCAATATTTAATAACACTTGTATGTTATAATGCTTCAGACCAGCTTTTTATTATTATTATTATTATTATTACTAGCCAAGCTACAACCCTAGTTGGAAAAGCAAGATGCTATAAGCCCAAGGGCTCCAACAGAGAAAAATAGCCCAGTGAGGAAAGGAAATAAGGAAATAAATAAATGATGAGAATAAATTAACAATACATCATTCTAAAATCAGTAACAACGTCAAAACAGATATGTCCTATATAAACTATTAACAACGTCAAAAACATATATGTCATATATAAACTATAAAAAGACTCATGTCAACCTGGTCAACATAAAAACATTCGCTCTAACTTTGAACTTTTGAAGTTCTACTGATTCAACTACCCGATTAGGAAGATCATTCCACGGCTTTTATGTAATACAGAATTATTTCCACACTAATACCTTCGAACAAAGAGCATTATGGATTCTTTCTAAGGTACATTATATATTCAATCAGGGTTTTGAATTAATTCATAACATTCTTATTATGAAGCATTATGTAAAATCCCTGCATTGTTTAAAATAATTTTAAAATCATCGTTTTAACCGTAGTTTACACTGCACGGTAGAGTTGCCAGATTTCTTAAATGAGAAAAGGCTAACTTCTAATCAAACGCAGCTTTAAAAGGCCAACCTATTAGTAGAAAAAGGCCAAAAATATAGTATTTGAGGCCCACCTTTTATTCATGAAATTACCAAAAGCCAACCAATTTCAAAAAGGCCAAATTTGAGGTTGTTTGGCCTGAAAAAGGACACCGTGGCAACCCTGCTACACGGTATAAAAGGTGATTGAGGAAAAACAATAATAATACCAATGCCCTAATATCGCAAGAGGGTCTGTCCCTCTCTTTTATTCTTCTCCTGTACTTCTCTTTCTCCCTATTTCCTTAATCTTTCCCATCCCGAGTACCTGCCTTTGAGCTACAAACTGGATTGGATCCAGGGGTACTCTTCCTTTCCCCATATTCCCCATTTCCCTATTCTTATTATTATTATTATCTACTTATTATAACTGGTGCCAATCTACTTGAAGACTGAGTTCTGTTGGGAAGAAATTATTAAGGTTTATAGAAAAGCCTTTTATATATATATATATATATATATATATATATATACATATATATATATATATATATATATATATATATATATATATATATATATATATATATATATATATATATGATGTTCATTGAACAGAAGTAACATATAATATCGTTTGCGGTGTAATCTTAGAATTTGCAACCAGAGAGCTCGTGAGTTTTGAGGTTAAACTGCCACAGGAAACAGGAGGAAATTACGGTCAAGTGGATGATAAAAGTAAAATACTGGTAATGCTGACGTAGCATTTTTACATTCCTTAACTTCAAGCTACTAAAATTGATATTTTTTTTTTATCATTCTCTTCATAGATCGCATTAGAATAGATTTATTAGGTGTAGTTCATTTAGATATCCTCGTGAAAATTAAAAAATAACGTCTAAATATTTAGATTAGTATGCACACACACACACACACACACACACAGATTCAACCTTTCCCATACCCTTTACCGTTCCTAACTACAATCCGCTGGTTCGGGAATTTGTGGGAGAGTGTGGTATCCGAGTGTAACCCTCCTGCTTCCCCCTCTCACCAAGGTATGAGTACTTCCTCTCCCCCCTGAGCATGACGGGAATATATATATATATATATATATATATATATATATATACACACACACACACACATATATATATATATATATATATATATATATATATATATATATATATATATATATATGTGTGTGTGTGTGTGTGCGCGCGCGTGTGTGTGTGTGGATGGGTTGGTGGGCGTATGTGTATGTATTTACTTCATGGCGATATTTACTTTCTTCAAGAGACGCAGCTTCCATTTCATAAATGACATTACATCGTTGTTGCGTCATCAAGAGCATGCTTCCCCCTCCCCTCTGCCCCTCCAGAACGTTTGAGAAGGGAGAACTCTTCCCCATGTGTCTAAGCAAATAAATAGGTAATGTTCTAAGGCATCTAAGCAATAGGTATTTTGATAACCAAGCACTGGATGTAACGAGTCAAGATATTGGCGGGGTTTAAAGTTAACGCAGCTGATATAAGTGTATACCAATATTAGCGTGATTAAGGGTTCTAACGGTAACATATTGATTGGGGAGATACCAGCGGTGAATGATACTGCTGAATGTTTGAGTGAAAAGATATGTGTGAGGAAGAAATATAAGTAGGGTAAGTAGGAATTATACAAAGCAAAAATAAAAAGGGGATGCAATCTTGGCGTGATTGTATTTGCTTGGTAAACTGCCTTTTTAAAGCCTTTTAACCCAACTAGTGTTATAGGTTAAGTAATAATAATAATAATAATAATAATAATAATAATAATTTGCTAGACAGTATATTTAGATTATTATTTGAGAACTAAACCAGACATGGAGAGTAGTAACTCGGCATTAATTTCACAGCGGAGTTGCTGGGATAGACACAGCCTATCCCAACCAATCACAGCCACGGAAACTTTCCCGCGCGTTCGATTTCAGCCAATCAGCATCAGCGAAGCCTCTCTCTCGAATCTCCAGTACTCTACCTCTACCATCCATGCTTATCAACCAGCGTCACTTGATAGTCCCGGCGCGTTTAAATGCGTGTTCCCTCTTATTTTGACGATTATTTTGTGATTATTTCATTGCCGAGTGCTAATTAATCACTAGAAACATGGCATCGAGTGACAGTGATGTTCTAGTTTAAATAGAGCTATTTGAAGTAGTGTTAGTGATGTTATTAACGTGATTACTTAAACAGAAGTGCACTCGAAGAATTAGCAAGTTTCAATATGGCGGAAGTAATGAAGTGAAAATACCTAAATTTGTGATTATTTCATTGCCGAGAGTTATTTAATCACTAGAAACATGGCATCGAGTGACAGTGATGTTCTAGTTGAAACAACAGTGTTAATGATGTTATTAACGTGATTAGTGGAATAAAAGTGCACTCGAGAATTAGCAAGTTTCAATATGGCGGGAAGAATGAAGTGAATAAACTTGAATGTTTCGCTTGATTATTGTTTGGGTGTTTAAGTGATCTTGATCATGACAGAGGCCGTAGGAATGGGGAATTTGAAGGGGTGTCTGTAGGTGTTGTTGCACTTTGTGTTGGTGATACACCAAGCACCATAATGTTGGTGATAAACCTACTTTGGGTTTGTTGGGGACAAACTTAGTAGCATAGGGGGTTTTAGTGATAATTAGGGTGTTTTGGTGATAAACTTTGTACCATAGGTAGTGTTGGTGATAAACCAACTACAATAGGGTTTGTTGATGACAAACTTAGTAGCATAGGGTGTTTTGGTGATAAACTTTGTACCATAGGTAGTGTTGGTCATATACGTAGTTTTACATTGTGCCGATAATAGGTGCAGTACCATAATAATTGTTGGAGGTATTTCATTTAACATTACTGGTGATAAACATGTAAAGGGTGGGTTGGTGATAAGACCAATGCCATAGCCTGTTGGTGATAGACGTAGTACCATAGTTATTTTTGGTGATAATTCTGGTATCATAATGTCTATGGGGATAAAATTAATGCCACAGTCATTGTTGGTGATAGGCCTAGTACTGCTGGGTATGTTAGTGCAGACATAATGCCACAACCTATTGATGGTGTTTCCAATAAATATTTAGAGAGTATTTTTTAATATATAAACTATACAGACTTTGAAGAACCAAGGACAGAATATTGAAGAGGTGGAAAGTACACAAGTTAGTGACTAAAGTGATTAAAACTTTTGAAGACAAACCAGAAATTGCATCAATTCATTTGAGGGCAACAGATTACAGGACGCAGACTGCAAGAAGATGAAGCAGGACGCTGGAGGGTGAGTGTTACCATAAACGTTAACAAATGTAGAAGTTATCATTTCTCATTTGTTCATCGCTGTTCTGATTACCATTTCTGAAACCTGTTGTTTATTGATGTATGGTTTCATCTCATTCATTATACTATAACATAGGAGTAAATTTTCAAACTTTATCAGCGTTATTATATGATATTGTTTTACTTTTTGAAATCTGTTGTTTATTGATGTGTTTTCATCTCATTCATTATACCTGTTAGGAATAAGTTTTCTAACTTTATGAGCGTTATTAAAACATTACTCATAACTTATTCATACTACGCGCTCTAGGCAACTTTGAATGTTTTGTAATGCATTTACATTAATAGGTAACTCTTATTATATACACATTTTTATTTATTTTACAGAAAATGTACTGAGAAACTGTAGTTTTTCAGACATACGTCAAATCATTTTATGCACATAAGCCTTGTGTAAAACCGTTAAGCTTTCAGTGCTAACAGTCCTTTCGGTATCTTAGATACTAAATGGTTTATGGAATTATAAATATGACGATATTTTAAACTCGTTTATTTTACTTGAGTTTTCTTAATTGTGGTGGGGAAAAAATGTGCTGTTTTTAACGTATGGAATTCCGATATCAAATTTATACAATTTAGTAGGATGGATTTATGTATGTATATATATATATATATATATATATATATATATATATATATGTATTTATATATATATATGTATATATATAAATTTTATATATATGTATATATATATATATATATATATATATATATATATATATATATATGTATATATATATATATATATATGTATGTATTTATATATATATGTATATATATAAATTTTATATATGTATATATATATGTATGTATTTATATAATATATATATATATATATATATATATATATATATATATATATATATATTAATATATATATATATATATATATATATATATATATATATATATATATATATATATATATATAGACAGATTCTTAGTCAGATTGATTAAAAGATAGTTGGAGATATATAGACAAATAGATTCAAAGAGCTTTGGTAAGGAATTACCCATTATATTATACCAACCCCTATAAAACTTTGTATTAGGATCCTAAAATGAATTAGTTTACCAACGTTTAGCTCCACAAGGCACTAGAAGAGTTGGAAGCTCCAGGCCTACATGGCTGAGGACTATGAAGCGTGAAGTAGATGATAAAATATGGATTTAAAACCTTAAGATAGAGATGACTGGCGAAATCTAACCTAGGCCTTTTGCGTCAATAGGCGTAGGAGGACATGATGTTGATAGAGTATTAGGATATTGTTAATTAAAATAGTTTCTTTTGAAAACAATAGTTTATTGACATAAATAGTTTCGTATCATTGTCCCCTAAATGCTGTAGACGTCTTAAGCATAAGAGGGCGCTGGATTGTACTGAGGCTCTCCCTCGTAAGTGACCTCAGCCACGAAACCCGAGTCCCCGTTGACGTTGTAGGACACCTTCTGCAGGCGACCGTCGGGAAGGAGCACGTAGTAGGATCCCTGAGTGTCGTAGCCATCACGGGCTTCCTGGTGGCCGAAGTCGTTGCCCGAGTAGTCGTCCTTCACGGCGTAGTTGAAGTCGTACTTGGCTGGTTCCTGTCAGGAGAAAACAATTTCAAATCAAATGTTATAACAAATGATTTTGGATTTGATTAATTTGATTCATACTTTCAAAATAATTATGAATTTAGAGTTTATTAACTTTTTTTAAGATTTCAACTTATAACTGACCTCATGAGATGGAGGAGGGGCGTATCCATACTGGGACTGGGAGGGGCCACCAAAGACGGCAGCCACAAGGGACAACAACAAACAAATCTGTCAGGAAGAAAACAACAGTGACTTAAAAAAGTTGTTCTGATGGAATTGTGAGTTAAAAACCCTCCACTAAAAGGGACGTCCTTTTAATTAGTTAAATCTCATCAGCAGTTTCAGTTTAATTACTCAAACTGAACTGGTACAGAAATCGAAACTGCATTTCAGTGTGAATGTTACTAAGCAATAAAAGTAAGCCTGAATAAAAGAGAAAAAACTATATGTAAACGGCACGTGCAAGACATGATATATAATCATTTTCAAACTGAATATATGTAGGGGAATTAAATTGATTAGAACCTGCATGAAGAGATAATCCTATTCAAAGGAAATTGTCAATAGCGTTTTACCTTAGCGATCATGGTGAGTCTGTGGAGTGGAGTGCGATGATAGTCTTTGAACGTGGCGATATATATAGGTCTAGTCCGAGACTAAGAGGGAGGAGCCTCTTGTGGCTGCAGGAGAAAGGTCCTCCCTCCCAAAGACGTTCTTCGCTGTCACAACGCCCATCATCTGTCCTTGACATTGCTTTTCCTTTGCTCGTGGTCTGACGAGAAGAGAGAATAGGATCTCTGGCATACCAATAAAGGATTAATCTCTTATTATTATTATTATTATTATTATTATTATTATTATTATTATTATTATTATCTCAGCTACAACCCTAGTTGGAAAAGCATGATGCTATAAGCTCAAGGACTCGAACAGATTAAAAGTAGCCCAGTGAGGAAAGTTGCTTGGCTCAAGATTTGGATAGGTGACCATCCTTGAAGGGAAGATATACAGTATATATATATATATATATATATATATATATATATATATATATATATATGTGTGTGTGTGTGTGTGTGTGTATATGTGTATATGTATATATATATTTTTTATCGCCTTTGTATAGAAGCCAAGATAAGAACTTTATCATCTCATTATCAAGTGAAGAATACATTGGCATATTATGTTTACTATTACCATTATTAAGTATATGTATTTCGGATTCGTATGTTGGTCTGAGTCAACATTGAGAAATATATATATATATATATATATATATATATATATATATATAGGCCTATATATATATATATATATAGGCCTATATATATATATATATATATATATATATATATATATATATATATATATATACACACACACACATAATAACACACACGCCTACCTCATCATCATCAGCCGTTACTAGTCCAATGCAGACCAAAGACCTCAGACACGTCCTTTAGCTTGCGTCCGGTGATGGCCTGTCTATGCCAGTCCATACCCAAAAACATTCTTAGTACATCAATCCATCGTCTTTTATCTTCCTTTCCTTGCTTCGTTTGCAATGTCTATGGACCCATTCTGTTATTGTTATTGTTCATCTATTTTCTGCCCTTGTCCATTTTGTTTCCTTACATGTTAGAATATCCTCTTCTTTAGTTTGCTCTTGTATCTATGTTTTTCTTTTTCTGTCTCCTAGTGTTATTCTTATTATTACTCCTTCCATAATTACTTGAGCTGTAAATAGCTTCTAAGGCTTTGGTAATGCTCCAAGTTTCTGATGCATATGATAATAAAGTTAATGCTGGTAGGATCAGTATTGTGTATATATATATACATATATATATATATATATATATATATATACATATATATATATATATATATATATATATATATATATATATATATATATACTGTATATATATATATTAAGTTCTGCTTTATATAAGACTAATCCTTAGAAATCTCTCTCTCTCTCTCTCTCTCTCTCTCTCTCTCTCTCTCTCTCTCTCTCTCTCTCTCTCTCTCTCTCTCGAGTTTTCTTAACTAAAAATCCCTACCATTATTATCTCTTAGATTCTGGGCAAACAAAGCCAATTTGGTGCACCTTGAAAACGTATAACGAATCTCTCGTATTTCGCCAATTGTCACTCCTTAGGTTTTCATTTTATTTTCATGTATTTTGCAAGTAACATTTCATTTTGTCACCTTTTACCTTTATAATTGCGAGAGAGAGAGAGAGAGAGAGAGAGAGAGAGAGAGAGAGAGAGAGAGAGAGAGAGAGAGAGAGAGAGAGGGTGGTAATGATTTCCATAGTTCAAGGCCATATTGTTTGATTTTTATTCCCTTTCTTCTTATAGATAAGATTTAGGTTTTCATTTATCACAGATTTTTTTACCCCAATTTATTTTTTTTTATTCGTTATATTTAATATCTATTTTATTTTATTATTTTATTAAAGATTAATATAAATATCATTATAAGATTTAAATTTCTACTTATTACAGATATTCACCCCAATTTATCTATTTTATCCGTTATATTTAATATATTTTTTATTTAATTAATTTATTCCAAATTAATATGAATATCCATCATATGAGATCTAAATTTTTACTTATTACAGATTATTACCCCAATTTATTTATCTTCCAGCGTTATATTTATTATATATTTTATTTTATTCTTTTATTTAAGATTAATATAAACGACAATTTTTCTTCCGATGTTAATCGGGCCAGCTTTATAAGAGTCAAGTTTGACTCATTGGGCTGGTTTATTTCCTCCTTTTAATAATAATAATAATAATAATAATGATAATAATGATAATAATGATAATGATAATAATAATAATAATGATAATGATAATAATAAAACTAATAATTCCCTTTCTTTTTCTTTTTTCTGCCCATTCAGTCAAGTAATTGTATTATGAATAATGATTAATGTTTTGTTCTTCAAATGTTGAGGTTGTCAAACTGATGATGGAGACTTCCTCCGAGCATTGTGACAGTTTGTCTTCCTTCCCTTTCATTCCCTATAAGATCAGCAATATATTATTATTATTATTATTATTATTATTATTATTATTATTATTACTTGCACAGCTACAACCCTAGATGGAAAAGCCCGATGCTATAAGCCCAGGGGCTCCAACAGGGAAAATAGCCCTGTTAGGAAAGGAAACAGGGAAAGATAAGATAATTCAAGAACAGTAACAACATTAGAATAAATATTTCCTACATAAACTATAAAAACTAACAAAACAAGAGGAAGAAAAATAAGATAGAGTAGTGTGGCCGAGTGTACCCTCAAGCAAGAGAAATCCAACTCAAGACAGGGGAAGACCATGGTATATTGATTTTGGAGTATCCTTCTCCTAGAAGAGTCGCTTACCATAGCTAAAGAGTCTCTTCTACCTTTAGCAAGAGGATAATAGCCACTGAACAATTACATTGCAGTAGTTAACCCCTTGAGCGAAGAAGAATTGTTTTGAAAGGATTCGGACCCTGGGTTCTATGAACATGATTTAGAGAAAGAAAGAGGCGACAACACCGGAGTTAGCAGGCAATTGTGTTCATTTTCTAATATTCTGGCTCATTTGCATGGACGGGTGTAAGATGATAGATGTAATGAGCATGGTGATAAAAGGGATGAAAAGTAGTACGGAAAGCAAGGGATCATCTATAATAGTATGAGAGTAATTAAATCGGATTTTATTGATGGCAAAACATGCAAATAACAAATAGCGAAAAATATTTTCTTTATTGCTTAACCTTTCTTGTTCAACGTTACAAAGTAAACAGCTGACTTTGCATAATCAAACAATTTTTGTCGATCCTGCTTTGATCGGTGCATTTCTGAAGGAGATCCTTGTGTGTCTCCTTTCTCGAGGAGATCCTTGTGTCTCTCCTTTCTCAAGGAGATCCTTGTATCTCTCCTTTCTCGAGGAGATCCTTGTGTCTCTCCTTCCTCGAGGAGATCCTTGTTCCTTCCTCGAGGAGATCCTTGTGTCTCTCCTTCCTCGAGGAGATCCTTGTGTCTTCTTTCTCGAGGAGATCCTTGTCTCTCCTTCCTTGAGGAGATCCTTGTGTCTCTCTTTTCTCGAGGAGATCCTTGTGTGTCTCCATTCTCGAGGAGATCCTTGTGTCTTTCCATTCTCGATGAGATCCTTGTGTGTCTCCTTCCTCGAGGAGATCCTTGTGTCCCTTCTTTCTCGAGGAGATCCTTGTGTCTCTCCTTCCTCGAAGAGATCCTTGCGTCTCCTTTCTCGAGGAGATCCCTGTGTCTCTCCTTCCTCGAGGAGATCCTTATTTCTCTCCTTCCTCGAGGAGTTGCTTGTGTCTCTCCTTTCTCGAGGAGATCCTAGTGTGTCTCCTATCAAAAGCCATAACAGCGATAATCAAGTTCTACGTGAAGATATGTATCTCACGAGTTCTTACATTTTATCGGCGAATTTAGTCACGAATATTTTAGGTTTGCTCCAAGAGGATTTCATAGCTGTGGATAATTTCATGTTTATTGATTAGGTTTTCAGCATCAAAATATTCTCGTCATTCCGTTAAGTTAAAGGAACACAATATGAACATATGGTGTGGTAAATTATTCAAGTATTGCGAAAGTGTTATTTTATTGACAAAATATTTCTGGGTTATCCATGAACTGAACATGGACGTCTATGAATATCTGTCCAATGATTTTATATATATATATATATATATATATATATATATATATATATATATATATATATATATATATATATATATATATATATATATATATATATATATATATATTTCATACTCTAATTTGCAACTTTGTTCATGCATGTTAGCTAATCTCAGCTTCATTTGAACTTAATCTTTTTTCTTTACGGAAAATAATTATATTGTACATATTATTTTCTAATTAGCTAAATAGCTTGTAATTTTTCAATTTTGAATTGTGGTATTTTGCTATAAAAAGACAACAAGTGTTTTGTGAAGGCAGAATTTATTAAATATATTCAATAAATAAACTGTAATTTGTTAACTCGTGACTAAACTCAAGCATAAGAGGGCGCTGGATTGTACTGAGGCTCTCCCTCGTAAGTGACCTCAGCCACGAAACCCGAGTCCCCGTTGACGTTGTAGGACACCTTCTGCAGGCGACCGTCGGGAAGGAGCACGTAGTAGGATCCCTGAGTGTCGTAGCCATCACGGGCTTCCTGGTGGCCGAAGTCGTTGCCCGAGTAGTCGTCCTTGACGGCGTAGTTGAAGTCGTACTTGGCTGGTTCCTGTCAGTTTACGAAAATATTCAATGAATACCTTAAACTCTTCTCTGTTTACTATTTTAATTGCTTGGAAATTATTATAAATGATGACGTTATCAGATTATTTTGATTTATAACTGACCTCGTGAGATGGGGGAGGGGCGTATCCATACTGGGGCTGGGAGGGGGCCCCAAACACAGCAGCCACGAGGGCCAAAGACAAGCAAACCTGACAGGAATGGAATATGATTAATGTCATGGTTTCATGAACCATAACTGCTTCATTAATGTAGACTCCTTTCAGTTAAGTATATCACTTGTATAGTTCCCGTATGGTTATTAAACAGGAATTAAATGTGAAGCATCGTAGTTACTTATCTATGATTGAATAGATATTAATAAAACTTTTTTTGAATTATATCTTATTGCTGTGAAATGCTTTCACAGAAACAAGTTATGTCATATTCCAAAAATAAATAGTTTACTTTGCTTCACCTTAGCGATCATGATGAGTTCTCTGAATGGGATATGATAGAACACAGCTGCAAGATGGTCTTATATACGTGAAGTCGGAGAAGGAGGAGTTAAGACTCACTTGGATTATTGGAGAAAGGTCCTCTGAGAGAACTAAGACCTTCTCTTACTCCACCCATCTGTCCTTGACACTGCCGGAGCACACAGCCCAAAAGTGGAATCATTCTGGGACTACATAACGAGCTTAGTCTTTAGATATTTGTACACGTATTATGGGACAATATTGCATACATTTATAATAGTCTCCAAGTGGTATTTTTATTCTATTTTGTGATATTAATATTTGCTTGTCATCGCGAGGCGTGTCCGGATGGATATTACTGTTATCTTCTATCTTCAAGACGTTCTTTGGTTCGAACCTGAAGTCTACTAATTTGTCGTATTCACATGACAGCATTTCCCCTCTCCTATCATTGTGCTTATTATAGGTATTCTAATACTTTATACAGATTATCCTTATTAATCGGGATCTTTTCTTATATTTATACTTTCTCTTGTTCGGAGGCACCAGTTAGGTATTAACTGATAAGCGGAGTGAATGTCATTGACTTTATTTCCACAAACAGCGAGCTTTTATAACAAGTTTCCGCGAAAGGTCACAAAATTTTAAGACGATTGACACATACAGGCATTAACAAGTTATCTGTGCTAGGGGAAAGCAATACTGACAATATATATATATATATATATATATATATATAGCCTATATATATATATATATATATATATATATATATATATATATATATATTTATATATATATATATATATATATATATATATATATATATTTATATATATACAGAAATACCGTTAAAGTTTACACTCTTAATCCCTTATGACGAAATTCCCAACACTTCTTGATAATGGTTTAATTCATTACTTAAAAAGACTCCTAAAAGGATTTGAGGCCAAATGGCTATATGGAAGATTTCCAAAATTCTCACTGTTTCTATTTATTAGTATTTGAAAAGACTAATTTAGGATATATTTTGCATTTCACATAGTTTAGCAGAACCTTGATAAGTTATATTAAAGATATTCAAAGCTCAGCCAAAAACCAACATTCCTGTTGATTCTTCATATTTGTTTTAAGTTTTATAAGTCATTACTTGAAACTAGTAATGCAAAACTTCGTTTGTTTATACAATTTTCACATCTAATGGAAAAGGATTGAACTTTATCTGTTTGTAAATAAGTGCCTGAAAGCCAGGGATAAACAAGTGACTCAATTAAATGTTCAACGTCCTTGTAAAAGTATGATAAACTTAAAAGAAAAATTAAAGATATTTTTTTCTATTTTCAAATACAGACTGAAATAGAAAAGAAAACTGAAAAATGTTTGCTGTACTCTTTTAGTAATCCTTTAGGTGGGGAGTACAGTAAAGATTTATGGCCATTCCTAAATACTAACTCAGTTGAACATCTAGAAACTTAACGTTAATCTATTTTAAGATTCCACTTACCTCAAGTTCCATTGGTAAATAATGAATTTGAAGTACATGATGGTATTATGACGAAACGTAGCTAATAAATGTTTATTTGCAAAATACACATTGCAAAAAATACTGTTTACTAATAAGAATTAATCTAAGATGAACAACAGTCCATTGTGAATATTCATAGAATTTGATAAATGATTGTGTAGTCTTTTGGAAGAATTTTGTTTTTTGAGAAAAAATTTTACTCTCCATTCTTCAACAATAAACTGCTTCTCCTGACAAGTGGAGGGCTCCATAGAAAAATTCTCAAGCCACTGAAGAATTCACCCTTTTACTACAGAATGAGGATGATGACCCAGTTCATTAAGAATTCCACAGCATTAGTAGCGTCCTAAATGTACAGTACATCACATAAGTATCGAACCCTCTTAGACACATTACACCATTCAGCCCTTTATATCGCGGCCACCAAGAGTAGACACACTCGTGCATTATCTGATATCGAGTATTATCCTTTCCAGTAAGTCTTTCTCATCATCTAACCAATCTTTTAGAGCCTTTCCTCTCTCCCTACCACATCCTTATCATCATCATTTCCTACGCCTATTGACGCAAAAAAACCTCGATTAGATCTCGCCAGTCGTCTCTATTTTGAGCTTTTAATTCAATACTTCTCCATTCATCATATACTTCACACTTCACAGTCCTCAGCCATGTAGGCTTGGGTCTTCCAATTGTTGTAGTGCTTTGTGGAGCCCAATTGAAAGTCTGGTGAACTAATCTTTCTTGGGGAGTGCGAAGAGCATGACCAAACCATCTCCATCTTACCTCCTACTACCTCCTAATTATACAATCTTTCCACGATCACCTTGCTGTCTGTTCCTTCCACAATACCAAACCACATGAAAAGACCAGTTCATCTTTCACCAATGCCAACCCTTTGGACTGCTTATCTCCACATTCTCACCATGACAGCTCTTCTTACACTGTTCACACTTCACAAAGAGGTTTTTGCAATAGGTTCATCTTCTTTCCTTTCATTCACATTCAACATTCATACTTCACTTTCATAAGATATAGATGGTTTGATAATCTCTTCATTCATTTCCACTTTGGCTTCCATTGACAGGTCAAGTATCTTACCAATTTCTTGCACACATGCTGTTTCATTTCTGGCTATTCCTATTCTGTAACTCGCCTCTCCTCTCATCATGTCATCAACCCATTATAGTGTACCAACCGTGTGTCACACGATCGGATATAGTTAATTTTGTGCTTGTATCTTCGCTCTCCCCTTGCACTAAAAAGAACCTGAAAAATCATGTCTGCTTTTTTGAAGGGGACCCCACTTCAGGTTCTTTTTAGTGCGAGGGGAGAGCGAAGATACAAGCACAAACAAAATGAACTATGTACGATCGTGTGACACACGGTTGGTACAAAATGTATAAAACACTTCAATTCTTCCATTACTCCAATTTTTTGTTTCCAATTCTTTTCATCCCTTCTTTTTCTTATTTACTCTCAACTTTCCCCTCTGGCAGATATTTTCAAACTCAATTATCGGCGTCTGCATTTTATTTTCAAGCAATTTCCTTATCCATAAATTATTTGCTTACAGACAACGCCCTTTCTCTGACTCATGTCATTCAATCCTGTGTATAAATATATATATATATATATATATATATATACATACATATATATATATATATATATATATATATATATATATATATATATATATATATATATATATATCCAGATATATGGATTTAAAAAAACAGTAAGAATAATGGATAAAGCAATTTGAGTAATAGTCTTAAATTATCGTAAGCCTACGACTGAATTGAAGGGTAAGCAAATTAATACGATATTCATCTAATCGATAGTTTATTTGAAAAAAAAAAGAATCTTTCATAAATAGTTTCGGTTCATCTTTTCATAATAGACGTCTTAAGCATAAGAGGGCGCTGGATTGTACTGAGGCTCTCCCTCGTAAGTGACCTCAGCCACGAAACCCGAGTCCCCGTTGACGTTGTAGGACACCTTCTGCAGGCGACCGTCGGGAAGGAGCACGTAGTAGGATCCCTGAGTGTCGTAGCCATCACGGGCTTCCTGGTGGCCGAAGTCGTTGCCCGAGTAGTCGTCCTTCACGGCGTAGTTGAAGTCGTACTTGGCTGGTTCCTGTCGGTAGAAAAAGATAATTTATTAATGTTAACTCTCAGAGGATTATTTCGGCTAACATGTTTATAAGATAAACAGTCCATTAGTCAGTGGGTATTTTCTTATTGATTTTTATATTAGCTCTTTTATCATAGGGTTAAACTTAAGATAAGGTACCCCACATATATCCATATAATAAAAATAATTGACGTTTAAATCTTCTGTGATATTAATTACATATCCCTACGAGAAGCATAATTCCATTCTTACCTCGTGAGTAGGTTGAGGTGTGTAGCCATAGGAAGGCTGGGATGGAGCACCAAAGACAGTGGCAACGAAGGCCAAAGCCAAACAAGTCTATAAGAAAAAAGGAATTAGGTAGGTTTGTATAATTCACATTCTGGGAATATATTCCCTGAATTCAGTAACTTCGAAATTTGACATTATTTATGCATTTCAAGTCATGGTTCACATATAGCTAAAAAGGAGGATCATAAACACCCAATGAATTAAATAAATAAAACAATATTGCATAGAAAACTCGAAGCTCAGCAAACGTTTTTCTTCAAAAAGGTACAGTTAGATACAGGAATTCCTAGTACACCTCACTCTGAAGAAGTGCACCCGGTCACTCTAACTGAAGAGCTGCATGTAGCCTGGCTGACCACCTATCGCTCCCTAAACTTATCTGTTTGATTACTCGCCAAGCAGTAAGGGTGAGACAGACTGACAGGATGCACTCAATCTGTCGGGTGCCTGGAATATCTGTGTCCAACTGTACATCTAAGAATTCCAAGAATTCCACAACGGTTCAACGCTTCCTATTTGTTACCTTAGCGATCATGATGTGTAAGAGAAGAGGACTGTGATGTCAGGGAATAGAATACTCGCCTTTATATAACGGAGAAGAGAAAGGAAGTCGTATGGTCTTAGAGGTCGAAGCCTGAAGGAGAAAGAAGAAGAGGAAGGAAGTCCTTAGGGGCTAAAAGAGAAGGAATTTCCACTGAGCCCCTCCCATCCTTGACGGACGACTGTAAATGGTCTCCTCTGAAGGTCGAATGTACTGTACTTTTTTTTTTTTTTTTTAGCACAGAAAGTCACCCATATACGTCAGGAAATCTTTTTGAATAGCTTTTGTCAGTATGTTTTAGATACATTTCTTACTCGAGACAAAAGGATATTTCATTTTTTATCTTAGTGAATTAGGCTGGAGTTTATCAAATGGCCTAAAGTTTATCTATGGCTTGTAAATCAACCGAATTTAATTTTTCGAAGGGATCACTTCCTTTCTTTTACATTTTCGTACACCTTTTTTGATTCATGGTGTAACCTTTCCCTCACAAATTTTAAAGGCTTCAAGTTTGTAAACTCTAATGTTGGCTTAAAAAAATGCAACATAATACTTAACGTTAAATCTTTCTTGTTAATACTGTACTTTTCAAAACGAAACATGTTCTGATAGAGATTTAAACGTATCAGTCTATAAGACGTCTACTGAAAAACACGTGGTGTCATTTGAAGGATCTAAGACTGAAAGGAGGAAAAGAGTTGCGTTTAAGAATCTTTGAGTAGATGACGCATGTAATTCATGAGTAGGCTTCAACCCCTGAGACCCCGAGGGTCCTTCAGCGCTGTACATAGTTTATAAGAGGCAAATTTGATGTAAAAAATGCCATTCAGATGACTTTTCCTTCACAAAACTTTTACCTAAATCGTGGAGCACAGGTCACGAAAGTTCGGAACGATAGTAACGTACTCTGGATTGGTTAGGTGAAAATTGCATACGAAGTTATTGATGGGGAAATTGGATCGTTGGGAAAGTGATATCTGAAATCTAGAAGAGAAATCCATTCGTTTCTGTATTGTACCGCTCGTGTTTCATACACGCTCATATACTAATGCTATTGCTTTTTTAACTTTCTCTCTCTCTCTCTCTCTCTCTCTCTCTCTCTCTCTCTCTCTCTCTCTCTCTCTCTCTCTCTCTCTCACTGATAACACAATAATCTATTTAAGCTTGCAATTGCATGGTTTAGATTTTTTTATTTTTTTTGTGACATTCTTGCTCTCAACTGCTTGTATATAAGCTCGTTATCTGTTGAATAAATTTGACTTGAATTCACCTCCCTCTCTGTTACCACCCAACACCAACGATGCCACAGTATAATCATGCAAAAACATTTTTATTTGCATTTTGTATCGAAGTTATCTTTACTGAGGAAGTAAATAAAATGGTAACAGATATTTCGACGATATACTTTGAAGGATATTCATTTGATTTTAGATGTCCTGGGTTATTTGATACTGTTTATCCTTAATATTTGCAAATACGGTTACTTAAGTGACGTACTCTAATGCTGAAATCTCGTCGATATTATTTCAATTCTTTGATTCAGAGAATGACACATAACATTTGTATATATATACATGCGTTTTCGTTATGTGAACATTTAATTATGTAAGACAAAACAATATTTAATTTAAAAGGAAAACTTACAAAAAAAAAAAAAAAAAAAAAAAACTATGACCTGAGTAGTGGTTTGTGATGGCCTATTGGAAATGTCCGTAGCTGGCAATCTGTTTGGCTGGGGTTCGAGATCCGCTCAAGCTCGATAGTTTCTTGTACTGCCTGCAACCTTACCATCCTTTTGAACTAAGAATGGGGGCATGGGGGAGTCCATAGGTCTACCTGCTGAATCTTCAGCAGCCATTCCTGGCCCTTCCTGCTTCTAGCTTGGGTGGAGAGGGGCCTGGGCACTGATTATATTCATACATGGTTAGTCGTTAGGGTATTGTCCCTGTCTCATTGCCTCTGCCGTTCATGAGCGACCTTTAAACCATTAAGAGTAAATTTCTGAAGTTTATATTTTTTTTTTTTTTTTTTTGCAGTTTTATAGCTGAATTTGAATATTTAGCGGAAAACTAATTTCCTACATTTTCTTTGTCCTTTGGCAATATTCCTGTACTTTCTATTTCATGTGTTCCAAACTCCATTTTCCAAGCAATTTCTTGATCTTTATTCTATTTCCTCCGCAAACACTCTCTATCTACAATCCCTCTGCTAAACTTTATCACGTCCATACGATATCAATTTTCAAAATCTACAATTTCTTAATTATTTAATCATGTCTTCCAATTCCTTCAACAATATTTCTATCGCTATTTTAGTTTCTCATGGTCTTCCACTGTCTTGGGGATAGAGTTCTCTTGCTTGAGGGTACACTTGGGCATTCTATTCTTACATATTTTTCTTCCTCTTTGTTTTTATAAGTTTTTATAGTTTATATATGAAAGATTTATTTTAATGTTATTACTGTTCTTAAAATATTTAATTTTGATTGTTCATTACTTCTCTTGTAGTCTATTTATTTCCTTGTTTCCTTTCCTTACTGGCCAATTTTTCCTGTTAGAGTCCTTTGGCGTATAGCATCCTGCTTTTCTAACTAGGTTTGTGTCTTAGCTTGTAATAATAATAATGATATTGATAATAATAATGAGGCTGTTTAATCACCCATGTCTTCTTCAAGTTTCCTTCTCTTAATCAAGCTTTCTCTTGCCAAAGGTTTGAAAATTTTTGATAGTATTCTGCAGCCTCTACACACACACACACACACACACACACACACACACTCTCTCTCTCTCTCTCTCTCTCTCTCTCTCTCTCTCTCTCTCTCTCTCTCTCTTATGATCTACAGTTCCCCACTACCATGAATCATTACAATTTCAAACTTGGTACTTGTGTTATCGTGGAAGCTCATAAAATGTTATTCAACTCGAAATACACATTTGATACCAATATGATTTAGACTTTTGTCTTCAATGAATATTGGTAATTCGAAGGGAAGATCCTAAACACATCTAAACTTCAAAGATTGTATAATAGAATGAATTAATTATTTGAAGTTTTCTGGCATTCTGACATCGAAGGTCATTGGCGCCGTGCATAATAGATTAGGTAGTCATAATATTCCTTTATAGAAAGGATATATTTAGTGTTGATATTTTACCCTTCTTTACGTCAAGTTTGATATGCTAATTGGTTTTCTGGAATGCAAATGTTATTCGGAACATTCTGGTTTTATTGTGTATTCAAAATGGCTTTCAAAACAGATAAATATATCTGCTATGAATATAATTGTTGTTTACTCCCATTTGTAAACATCCACTATTAACAAGCAGCAAGAAAGACCTTTAGCTTTCAACGCCTCTGTTATAACAGAAAGACAAATGAATTGATTAGAGTACGAGTTTACATTCATCCTATTAATCCTGCCTTTCGTCATTGCAGAGGAATAGCGTTATTGAACGGAATGATTTTGCGAAAGAAAGACTCATTCCTGACAGTTCATTTACATCCATTTTTAAATACCTAACGAGGTGTGCGAGGTTAAGTGCTAACAGAGAGGCGAGGTAAATGCAAGTCATGTTTATTTAACAGATAACGAGCTTATTTACAAGCACTTGAGAGCAAGAATGTCACACTAATTCAAACAATCTAGAATATGCGATGGCCTCGAGGTTAAGTGCTAACAGAGAGGCGAGATGAATGCGAGTCATGTTTATTCAGCAGATAACGAGCTTGTATACACACACTTGAGAGGAAGAATGGCACAAAAATTCAAACAAAGTAAAACATGCGATGGCAAGCTTAAACGGTTTATTCTGTTATCAGTACGGGAGAGAGCGACAGATAAAAAAAAACAGTATTATTAGATTAAATGATCGTGTATGAAACACGTGCGGTATAGAGGCAATGTTATCAATACTCCTGCTGTAAGATAGAGAAAACAGTTCACAAGTTCCTTCATGTCTTGATTGATTTTATTTGTTTTTACATGATAGCTGATTGGAATAGATAGTTACTTGATAATTATCAAATTCGTATCATAGTGTTAACATATATGTTTATATTATTTTGAAATAATAATGGTCATAGAATTCATATTTAGCTCAAATATATATATATATATATATATATATATATATATATATATATATATATATATATATATATATGTTTATATATATGTATATATATACATATATGTATAGAGAGAGAAATATGTATATATATAAATATTTATTTATATATATTATATAAATTCTTATATATAAATCCGTAAATATATATATATATATATATATATATATATATATATATATATATATATATATATATATACATATACACAGCATATACAGTATATGTGTGTATATATGTATAGGCCTATACATACATATATATATATATATATATATATATATATCAGAAAAGTACTTCATTGCATTTCTCTTGAATTTGTTGGCTTATATTCGTGTCGCGAAGATTGAATTAAAAATGTATCGTTCATATTTTCGTTTACTTTTATTACTTGCCCGATTATTTTATATATATATGTATATATATATATATATATATAGGGAGAGAGAGAGAGAGAGAGAGAGAGAGAGAGAGAGAGAGAGAGAGAGAGAGAGAGAGAGAGAGAGAGAGAGAGAGAGAGATTAAAAATTAAAACTATTATCACCCAAATTTATTCCACATTTTTTTGGAAATATGTTTCTTTATAGGAATTTAAAAAAATTGCCTTTTAATAAAAATATGTTTTATTAATCATATTCGATAAATAGAAAATAATCTAAATTCGCAATTAGGTTCATTAAGCATAAGAGGGCGCTGGGTTGTACTGAGGCTCTCCCTCGTAAGTGACCTCAGCCACGAAACCCGAGTCCCCGTTGACGTTGTAGGACACCTTCTGCAGGCGACCGTCGGGAAGGAGCACGTAGTAGGATCCCTGAGTGTCGTAGCCATCACGGGCTTCCTGGTGGCCGAAGTCGTTGCCCGAGTAGTCGTCCTTGACGGCGTAGTTGAAGTCGTACTTGGCTGGTTCCTGTCAGGAGAAGACAAATTCCGGTCAAATGTTACAACAATGATTTTGGATTTGATTTATACTTTCAACAAAATTATGAATTTAGAATTTATTAACTTTTTACTTGAGATTTCAACTTATAACTGACCTCGTGAGATGGAGGAGGGGCGTATCCATACTGGGGCTGGGAGGGGCCACCAAAGACGGCAGCCACAAGGGACAACAACAAACAAATCTGTCAGGAAGAAAACAACAGTGAATAAAAAATGTTGTTCTGATGGAATCATAAAAGTAATAGACCCTTTCAATTAGTTAAATCTCTTTTGCAGTTTCAGTTTAATTACTCAAAACAGAACTGTTATAGAGATTGAAACTGCATTTCAATGTGATTGTTACTAAGCAATAAAAGTAATCCTGAATAAAAGAGAAAAAACTATATGTAAACGGCACATGCAAGACATGATACATAATCATTTTCAAACTAAATATATTGATGGGAATTAAATTGATTAGAACTAGCATTAAGAGATAATCCTATTCAAAGGAAATCGTCAGAAGCGTTTTACCTTAGCGATCATGGTGAGTCTTTGGAGTGGAGTGCGATGATAGTCTTTGAACGTGGCGATATATATAGGTCTAGTCTAAGACTAAGAGGGAGGAGCCTCTTGTGGCTGCAGGAGAAAGGTCCTCCCTCCCAAAGACGCTCTTCGCTGTCACAACGCCCATCATCTGTCCTTGACATTGCCTTTCCTTTGCTCGTGGTCTGACGTGAGGAACGAATGGGATCTCTGGCATACCAATAACGGGTTAATCTATTATTATTATTATTATTATTATTATCATCATCATCATCATTATTATTAGCTAAGCTATAGCCCTAGTTGGAGAAGTAGGATGCTATAAGCCCAAAGACTCCAATAGGGAAAAAAGCCCAGTTAGTATAAATGCTCAGCTTATGATTTGATTTAGGGTATTCTCTCAAGCATTCTGGATCTAGCCATTTTAGATTGAAAGATATTTAAATAGAAATATCTTTTAAGACTTATGAAAATAATTTGATTTTCAACCCATACAAGGATTTTCAAGTACACAGGTAACTCATAATAAAACAAATCATCTATCAAAGGAAGTTGTTTTATCGCTTATAGAAGTCAGTATTGGAAGTTTATCAAGTCGTATGAAGTGTACAATGCAAGGAAATATAGTATTTACAGTAATTATCATTATATTGTCCACATATATTTCGTATTCACGTGTCGGTCTCTGGATGCCCCTTCCTAGCCCATCTAGGATATTATTATTATTATTATTATTATTATTATTATTATTATTATTACTTTCTGAGCTATAACCCTAGATGGAAAAGCAGAATGATATAAGCCCAAGGGCCCTAACAGGAAAAATAGCGCAATGAGGAAAGGAAACAAGGAAAAATAAACAGTTTTAAGAACAGCAACAACATTAAAATAGATATTTCCTATATAAACTATAAAAATAGAAATTAGATAGAATAGTGTGCCCGAGTGTAACCTCAAGCAAGAGAACTCTAACCCAAAACAGTCGAAGACCATGGAACAGAGGCTATGGGACTACCCATGGTTTGATTTTGGAGTAGCTTTCTACTAGAAGAGCTGCTTACCTATAGTCAATCTCTGGCACCTTCCGAATATTCTGAGCATCCTTTGCGTTCGAATCCCTACCGGGCTGTGTTGTACAGCACCAAGTGCCGGATGTGCAATTAGTTCTGGCATCCTTATTTTTTTTTTCTCTGTGAGGATCGGTCCCTTTCGGCATTCAAACTACAAGTGCTGTTTTGCTGTGACCAATTTGTGGAATAATCTTCCTATCAAGTGGTTGAAATGATTGAACTGTAGAAACTCAAATGTGGAGTGGATACTTTGTAGTTGAGTCTTCCTTCATAGTCCATTTGTTGGATTATATTTAGTTTTTTATTCATTTTATCTCTAGTATTTCAGTATTCGCTTCTTAATTTCTTTTTCTCGTATTAGTGTGGTATTTCCATCAAGGACTCGTGGTTTTTATAGTCCGCTTTTCTAAATAGACGCAACTTGACTTGTGATAATAATAATAATAATAATAATAATAATAATAATAATAATAATAATAATAATAATAATAATAATAATATGATGCATACTGCATCTAAAAAAAATCATAGTTTTTCATAATTAAAACAATTTGCTCCCTACGTACTTCCTGGTCATGAAGATGATTCTGTCTACGACAGGGTCGTGTGCAAAAGGGTCAAAACGTATATATCTAAAAGATTACTTCAATCATCCTCTTTGATTCTATTTTTCCACATAAAAATTATATCGTATTATTATTATTATTATTATTATTATTATTATTATTATTATTATTATTAGCTAAGCTACAACACTAATTGGGTAAGCAAGATGCTGTAGGTCCAAGGGCTCCAACATGGAAATAGCCCAGTGAGTAAAGGAAACAAATAGAAGAGTGTGCCTGAGTCTTGCCTAACTCAAGTCAGTGGTTGGCCATGGTACAGACTATGGCACTACCCAAATGGAGAACAATTATTTATTCTACTGTCCTAAGAAGAGCTGCTAAAGAGTCTCTTCTATCCATACCAAGTGGAAAGTAGTCACAGAATATTTACAGTGTAATAGTTGACACTAATGAAAACGATTTTATTTATTTTTGTGTTGTCAGGTGTATGAGAAAACAGGAGAACGTGTAAAGAAAGTGCAAGACTATTATCAGAGAGCTATCCAATGTAGTAATATGTGGCCAGTCAAAGGACTCAATAACTCACTAGGGATAGTATCACAACGAGTGGCTAGTGCCTTACCCAACCTGCTACCTACTGAAAATAAGGTTTTCATTCTTCAGTACGACTTAGTAATTAATTGCGAACTAAATTCTTTAGTTTTCGCATCGGAAACCAGCGACCTTTTCTTCTAGCATTTGGTTAAGATAATTCGAAATTAACTTTCCAGTGTTGTTAATAATCTTATTTCGCTTTCATTCTGAAAACCGCAAATCATATGGACAGCAACATACCGTGAAGCTTAGAAAATGCAGAAAAAAAAAAACTTTGTCTGGTTAACAGAAGTTAAAACTTCATTTATTGTTTGGTAATTTTGTTTATAGAAGATCCAATTCTTATAAATACTATTTGTTATCTTAGAAACGTTTTGAGGTTTCGATTTTAATCGATAGACGGAATAAAATAGATAAATATATAGACAGGTAGATAGATTACTTGATAGATAGGAAATTAGATAGATTGATTGATAGATAGGTAGATATATTGACAGAGAGATAGATTAAAAGAGCTTTGGTAAGGCATAACCATTATAATATACCACCCACTGAAAGGCATAGTAATATTAGGACATTAATTAAAACATTTTTCTTTTAAAAACAATAGTTTATTCAGATAAATAGTTTTGTATCATCGTCCCATAAATCCTGTAGACGTCTTAAGCATAAGAGGGCGCTGGATTGTACTGAGGCTCTCCCTCGTAAGTGACCTCAGCCACGAAACCCGAGTCCCCGTTGACGTTGTAGGACACCTTCTGCAGGCGACCGTCGGGAAGGAGCACGTAGTAGGATCCCTGAGTGTCGTAGCCATCACGGGCTTCCTGGTGGCCGAAGTCGTTGCCCGAGTAGTCGTCCTTGACGGCGTAGTTGAAGTCGCACTTGGCTGGTTCCTGTCAGCACAAGAAGATTTATTAATGCTAACTTTCAGAGGATTATTTCGGTTAAGATGTTTATAAGATAAACAGTCCATTAATCAGTGGCGACTTTCATCTTTTATTTCTATATGAACTCTTTTATCATATGGTTAAATGTAATATAAGTTACCCTACATTTATCCATATGATAAAAATAATTGACGTTTAAATCTTCTCTGATATTAATTACATATCGCTGGAAATATTTTATACCTACAAGAAGCATAATTCCATTCTTACCTCGTGAGTAGGTTGAGGGTCGTAGCCATAGGAAGGCTGCGAAGGAGCACCAAAGACAGCGGCAACTAAGGCCAAAGCCAAACAGGTCTGTTCGAAAAAGAAAATCCAGTATGATTAGATATGTAGGTCAAGGATCTGCAAAAAGTACTTCATTATTTCAAAGAACTATATAATCTTACGGGGTAACCATCAGACAGATAACTACTGAGATTACTGAAGTCTCAATGTGTTGAACTGGCTGACATAAGTCTTTTTGTAGTTCATATATGAAATATGTTTTGATGTTGTTTTTTGAATATTTTATTAATTATTTCTCATATCGTTTATTTATTTCATTTTTTGATTTCCTAACTGGGCTATTTTTCCCTGTTGGAGCATCTTGGTTTTAGAACTAGGGTTGTAGCATAGATAATGATAATAATAATGATAATAATAATTATAATAATAATGATAATGTTAATAATAATAATGATCATGTTGATAATAATAATAATAATAAGAAGCTCATGGTTCCTATACGTGGCGTATTCCATAACAATCAATCTGAAAGAGATATCTAAGTTAATTTGTAAATCTTAATAGTAAATCCGCAATTGCTTTCATCCGTTACCTTAGCAATCATGATGAGTTACAGAGGAGGACTGATGTCATGGAATGGAGTGAGCTGCTTATATACCGGAAAAGAGAAAGGAAGTTCCTTGGTTAGAGTTCTACGAAGAGTCCCCACCACTCAGGACTACCGGTGGTTCTTGCCGACCACTGATGATAGTCTCAAGCGAAGGTCGAGTTTATGAACAAACATATCTTGCAACGGAAAGTTGACTCGTGGTTGGAATGCAATTCGTGACATAGACCTCGTTTCGACGGTCATTAACTGTCTGGACTGGGGATTTATTGAATTCTTTGATTTTTTTTTCTTTTTTTTTCGGAAAACCGAATATCGGCATGATCATCAAAGCTGTACTTGTCAGTACCACGCATACTAGGTTGGTTTGCTGCGAGCGATCAGATCAAAGTCTCCCGCCATCACCAATTCGCAGTGGCCAGCGTGGGGATGAAAATAGGTTCTTTGAAATTTATTTATTTATTTATTTATTTTTTTTTTTTGCGGAAAACTGAGTATGGCCATGATCAGCAAAGCTGTACTAGTCAGGGCCACCTATATTAGGTTGGTTTGATGTGAGCGATTAGACCAAAGTCTCCCGCCATCACCAATACGCAGTGGCCAGCGTGGTGATGGAAATGGCTAAACCTTAGACAAATCCAAGATATGTCTGAGGCCTTTGTTCTGCAGTGGATTAGGAACTGCTGCATTTGTGGTTTGTTACACGATTTTTAAGTAACGAAAAATACCTTCGTTATTCAATGACAAGAAAAATATCAAAACAGTAGACACTAGCAGTACTTAAAATCGTCATTTTCTCGTCTTGCATAGCTGCAACGAGTCCAGATATCTTATTTCTATTATAACGTTAGGCTAAGGTACTCCGGGGTCATGAGGTCCGACGAATTTAAACCAAACTTCCTCTGAATTGGTCTTCCACAGAACCCTCTTAGAGCTAGTGGGTCCAGGTCTTCCACTATCTTGGGTCAGAGTTATCTTGCTTGAGGGTACGCTTAGAGACACTAATCTAGTAGTTTTTTGTTCCTCATTGATTTTTTTTCTTTTTTTTTTTTTCAACGGTGTATGCGGCAACCTTAATAGAAGGGGCACGGATGTCTGGTTTATTATTATTATTATTATTATTATTATTATTATTATTAGCTATGCTACATCCCTAGTTGGAAAAGCAAGATGCTATAAGCCCAAGGGTTCCAACAAGGAAAAATAGGTTAGATGTATTCTCTTCCTCTGGATTTTTTTTAACGGTGTGTAGGGCAACCTTAATAGAAGGACCGTGGATGTTTGGATTATTATTATTATTATTATTATTATTATTATTATTATTATTATTATTATTATTATTATTAGCTATGCTACAACCCTAGTTGGAAAAGGAAGATGCTATAAGCTCAATAGGTCCAACTAGGAAAAAAACCCAGTGAGAAAACGAAATACGTTGCCGTTTATCTATCTGTTCCTTTATTATTATTATTATTATTATTATTATTATTATTATTATTATTATGTGCTAACCTACAACCCTAATTGGAAAAGGAAGATGCTATAAGCCCAAGAGTTCCAACTAGGAAAAAAGCACAGTGAGAAAAGAAAATACGTTTTTTCATTTATCTGTTCCTTTATCTTCCCCTCGAGTATTCATTTTCAAAAGCATCGTTTCTGTCCTTCCTTCGGTTGAAGTGACCATCCTGGAGGGTACTAAGTTTTGGATGGTGTGTATAAGGTATGCAGTTATTTCTTACAGTCATACTTTCTCCATCATAAGACACTGCTCTACAGTATATTATAGTTTTATTTCAGCTGTGAAGACATTGTGGAATGATCTTCCTAATTAAGTAGTTGAATCATTGGAACTTTGGAACCTGGAACATCAGAAGTTCCACAATTAGTAGAACTTTGGAACCTGGAGCATCATAAGTTCCACAATCAATGGAAATTTGGAACCTGGAATATCAGAAGTTCCACAATCAGTGGAACTTTGGAAACTGAAACATCAGAAGTTCTACAATCAGTGGAACTTTGGAAACTGAAACATCAGAAGTTCTACAATCAGTGGAAATTTGGAACCTGGAACTTCAGAAGTTCCACAATCAGTGGAAATTTGGAACCTGGAACATCAGAAGTTCCACGGTCAGTGGAAATTTGGACCCTGGAACATCAGAAGTTCTACAATCAGTGGAACTTTGGAAACTGAAACATCAGAAGTTCTACAATCAGTGGAAATTTGGAACCTGGAACTTCAGAAGTTCCACAATCAGTGGAAATTTGGAACCTGGAACATCAGAAGTTCCACGGGCAGTGGAAATTTGGACCCTGGAACATCAGAAGTTCTACAATCAGTGGAAATTTGGAACTTGGAACTTCAGAAGTTCCACAATCAGTGGAACTTTGGAAACTGAAACATCAGAAGTTCTACAATCAGTGGAACTTTGGAAACTGAAACATCAGAAGTTCTACAATCAGTGGAAATTTGGAACCTGGAACATCAGAAGTTCCACGGGCAGTGGAAATTTGGACCCTGGAACATCAGAAGTTCTACAATCAGTGGAAATTTGGAACTTGGAACTTCAGAAGTTCCACAATCAGTGGAACTTTGGAAACTGAAACATCAGAAGTTCTACAATCAGTGGAACTTTGGAAACTGAAACATCAGAAGTTCTACAATCAGTGGAAATTTGGAACCTGGAACTTCAGAAGTTCCACAATCAGTGGAAATTTGGAACCTGAAACATCAGAAGTTCCACAATCAGTGGAAATTTGGAATCTGGAACATCAGACGTTCCACAATCGGTGGAAATTTGGAACCTGGAACATCAGAAGTTCCACAATCGGTGGAAATTTGGAACCTGGAATATCAGAAGTTCCACAATCAGTGGAACTTTGGAACCTGGAACATCAGAAGTTCCAAGGTCAGTGGAAATTTGGAACCTGGAACATCAGAAGTTCCACAATCGGTGGAAATTTGGAACCTGGAACATCAGAAGTTCCACAATCAGTGGAACTTTGGAACCTGAAACATCAGAAGTTCCACAATCAGTGGAAATTTGGAAACTGAAACATCAGAAGTTCCACAATTAGTGGAAATTTTGGAACCGGGAACATCAGAAGTTCCACAATCGGTGGAAATTTGGAACCTGAAACATCAGAAGTTCCACAATCAGTGGAAATTTGGAACCTGGAACCTCAGAAGTTCCACAATCAGTGGAAATTTGGAACCTGGAACATTAGAAGTTCCACAATCGGTGGAAATTTGGAACTTGAAACATCAGAAGTTCCACAATCAGTGGAAATTTGGAAACTGAAACATCAGAAGTTCTACAATCAGTGGAACTTTGGAACCTGGAACATCAGAAGTTCCACAATCGGTGGAAATTTGGAACCTGAAACATCAGAAGTTCCACAGTCAGTGGAAATTTGGAACCTGGAACCTCAGAAGTTCCACAATCAGTGGAAATTTGGAACTTGGAACATCAGAAGTTCCACAATCGGTGGAAATTTGGAACCTGAAACATCAGAAGTTCCACAATCAGTGGAAATTTGGAACCTGGAACATCAGAAGTTCCACAATCAGTGGAAATTTTGGAACCTGGAACATCAGAAGTTCCACAATCAGTAGAACTATGGAACCTGGAATATCAGAAGTTCCACAATCAGTGGAACTTTGGAATCTGGAATATCAGAAGTTCCACAATCAGTGGAACTTTGGAACCTGGAGCATCAGAAGTTCCATAATCAGTGGAAATTTTGGAACCTGGAACATCAGAAGTTCCACAATCAGTGGAACTTTGGAACCTGGAACATCAGAAGTTCCACAATCAGTGGAACTTTGGAACCTGGAACTACAAAAGTTCAACCTTTTTTAGGATGCTTTTTTGTTGACCATGTTGACACAAGTCTCGTTTTATAGTTTATATATGAGTGATCTATTTCAAAATTGTTAATGATTTTAAAATATTTCATATTTTTATTAATTAATTATATATAGTTTATTTGCTATTCCCTTATTTCCATTCCTCATTGGGCTACTTTCCCTGTTGGAGCCCTTGGACTTAAAGCCTTCTACTTTTCCGAAAAGGGTTGTAGCTTGGCTAATAATAATAATAATAATAATAATAATAATAATAATAATAATAATAATAATAATAATAATAATACTTTCCCTGTTGGAGGCCTTAGATTTATAGCCTTCTATTTTTCCAAAAAATGTTGTAGCTTGGCTAATAATAATAATAATAATAATAATAATAATAATAATAATAATAATAATAATACTTTCCCTGTTGAAGGCCTTAGATTTATAGCCTTCTACTTTTCCGAAAAAAGTTGTAGCTTGGCTAATAATAATAATAATAATAATAATAATAATAATAATAATAATAATAATAATAATAATAATAATAAAAATAATACTTTCCCTGTTAGAGGCCTTAGATTTATAGTCTTCTATTTTTCCAAAAAATGTTGTAGCTTGGCTAATAATAATAATAATAATAATAATAATAATAATAATAATAATAATAATAATAATTTCATGTCCTTTCATTTAATTTCAATCGTCATCAGGTTAACTTCAAATGTTCTTGTTGATATATGACGACCCCGTGCATCATGAGAAATAAGTTCACACGAGACAAGGTAACAAAATGAAAGTAGGCTACTTCGTAGACTTAAGGCAACGAAAGGGTGATTAGAATTTAGAGCATTCGGTTATGTCTTCTTCCTAAATGAAGACCATAACTGTAAAGGTTCAGAGTATAGTTCTTCATGTTTAGGAATAGTTATTATCATTATTACGATTATTATTATTATTATTATTATTATTATTATTATTATTATTATTATTATTATCATCATTATTATTATTAATATTATTATTATTATTATTACTTGCTAAGCTACAACCTTAGTTGGAAAAGCAGGAGGCTATGAGCCCAATGGCCCCAATAGGGAAAATAGCCTAGTGAGGAAAGGAAACAAGGAAAAATTAAATATTTTAAGAACTGTAATATTAAAATTAATATTTCCTTCATAAACTATAAAAATTTATCAAAACAAGAGGAAAAGAGATTAGATAGAATAGTTTTCCCGAGTGTACTCTCAAGCAAGAGAGCTCTAAACCAAGACAGTGGAACACCATGGTACAAAGGCTATGGCACTACCCAAGACTAGAGAACAATGGTTTGATTTTGGTGTGTCCTCCTAGAAGAACTGCTTACCATAGCTATAGAGTCTCTTCCACCCTTGTATCAGTCGGCGTCACACATTTAATCTCTTCATAGAGTGGCATGTTTTTAAACCGTCCAAATATGCAACGTTGCAGTCAGCACTGTTTGTTTGACAGTTCAAATTCCAGCTGTTACGAATTTGTGGAATGATCTTCCTAATCGGGTAGTTGAATCAGTAGAACTTCAAAAGTTCAAAGTTGGAGCAAATGTTTTTATGTTGACCAGGCTGACATGAGTCTTTTTATAGTTTATATAGGACATATTTGTTTTTGACGTTGTTAATAGTTTATGTAGGACATTTCTGTTTTGACTCTGTTACTTTTTTTTAGAATGATTTATTGTTAATTTATTCTCATCATTTATTTATTTCCTTATTTCCTTTCCTCACTGGGCTATTTTTCCCTTTTGGAGCCCTTGGGCTTATAGCATCTTGCTTTTCCAACTAGGGTTGTAGCTTGGTTAATAATAATAATAATAATAATAATAATAATAATAATAACAACTAGCCAACGCGATCCGTCTTAAATGACGGTTAGATAGATACGTACACATACGCACACACATATTCAACCCTTCTCACCCATTCCCGCTTTCCTAACTACTTCTTGAGGTACCACTTCTCACCAGAGTATGACTATTCCCTTTCCTTGGCCATACCATTCAGCGTGACAGGAAAGGTATATATATATATATATATATATATATATATATATTTATATATATACATACATACATACATACATATATATATATATATATATATATATATATATATATATATAATTTCAGACACTTGCTATTTATTTTGTCCCTTGTAATATAAAAGACTCAGCAAGCTGTGTACAACACCATAATATCCTGATATTAATGAAATGAAGCTAGATGTAAGTAACTTTATACATACTGTATCTTAAAACTATTATTTCCAACGTGTTATAACTCAGTAATCTATGTGATGTATTTTTATGACAGATAAATCAACTATAAAAGATACTTCACTTTCTTAGCTATATAACATAAAAAACTTTTATAATACAGTATAGCTCTTTAATAAAATCAATATTTAATAATACCTGTATGTTATAATGCTTCAGTCTAGCTTTTTATTATTATTATTATTATTACTAGCCAAGCTATAACCCTAGTTGGAAAAGCAAGATGCTACAAGCCCAAGGGCTCCAATAGGGAAAAATAGCCCAGTGAGGAAAGGAAATAAGGAAATAAATAAATGATGAGAATAAATTAACAATACATCATTCTAAAATCAGTAACAGCGTCAAAACAGATATGTCCTATATAAACTATTAACAACGTTAAAAACATATATGTCATATATAAACTATATAAAGACTCATGTCAGCCTGGTCAACATAAAAACATTCGCTCCAACTTTGAACTTTTGAAGTTCTACTGATTCAACTACCCGATTAGGAAGATCATTCCACGGCTTTTATGTAATACAGAATTATTTCCACACTAATACCTTCGAACAAAGAGCATTATGGATTCTTTCTTAGGTACATTATATATTCAATCAGGGTTTTGAATTAATTCATAACATTCTTATTATGAAGCATTATGTAAAATCCCTGCATTGTTTAAAATAATTTTAAAATCATCGTTTTAACCGTAGTTTACACTGCACGGTAGAGTTGCCAGATTTCTTAAATGAGAAAAGGCTAACTTCTAATCAAACGCAGCTTTAAAAGGCCAACCTATTAGTAGAAAAAGGCCAAAAATATAGTATTTGAGGCCCACCTTTTATTCATATTACCAAAAGCCAACCAATTTCAAAAAGGCCAAATTTGAGGTTGTTTGGCCTGAAAAAGGCCAACCTGGCAACCCTGCTACACGGTATTAAAGGTGATTGAGGATTTTTCTATTTGAGGACTGAGTTCTGTTGGGAAGAACTTATTAAGGTTTATAGAAAAGCCTTATATATATATATATATATATATATATATATATATATATATATATATATATATATATATATACATATATATACACACACACACACACACATATATATATATATATATATATATATATATATATATATATATATATGATGTTCATTGAACAGAAGTAACATATAATATCATTTGCGGTGTAATCTTAGAATTTGCACGCAGAGAGCTCGTGAGTTTTGAGGTTAAACTGCCACAGGACACAGGAGGAAATTACGGTCAAGTGGATGATAAAAGTAAAATACTGGTAATGCTGACGTAGCATTTTTACATTCCTTAACTTCAAGCTACTAAAATTGATATTTTTTTATCATTCTCTTCATAGATCGCATTAGAATAGATTTATTCGGCGTAGTTCATTTAGATATCTTCATGAAAATTAAAAAAATAACGTCTAAATATTTAGATTGTTATGCACACACACACACGCATTCACACACATACACACACAGATTCAACCTTTCCCATACCCTTTACCGTTCCTAACTACAATCCGCTGGTTCGGGAATTTGTGGGAGAGTGTGGTATCCGAGTGTAACCCTCCTGCTTCCCCCTCTCACCAAGGTATGAGTACTTCCTCTCCCCCCTGAGCATGACAGGAATATATATATATATATATATATATATATATATATGTGTGTGTGTGTGTGTGTGTGTGTGTGGATGGGTGGGTGGGCGTACGTGTATGTATTCACTTCATGGCGATATTTACTTTCTTCAAGAGACGCAGCTTCCATTTCATAAATGACATTACATCGTTGTTGCGTCATCAAGAGCATGCTTCCCCCTCCCCTCTGCCCCTCCAGAACGTTTGAGAAGGGAGAACTCTTCCCCATGTGTCTAAGCAAATAAATAGGTAATGTTCTAAGGCATCTAAGCAATCGGTATTTTGATAACCAAGCACAGGGTCTAACGTATCCAGATAATGGTGGGGTTTAAAGTTAACGCAGCTGATATAAGTGTATACCAATATCAGCGTGATTAAGGGTTCTAACGGTAATATATTGCTTGGGGAGATATCAGCGGTGAATGATACTGCTGGATGTTTGAGTGAAAGGATATAAGTGTGAGGAAGAAATATAAGTAGGGTAAGTAGGAATTATACAAAGCAAAAATAAAAAGGGGATACAATCTTGGCGTGATTGTATTTGCTTGGAAAACTGCCTGATTAAAGCCTTTTAACCCAACTAGGATTATAGCTTAAGTAATAATAATAATAATAATAATAATAATAATAATAATTTGCTAGACAGTATATTTAGATTATAATTTGAGAACTAAACCAGACATGGAGAGGAGTAACTCGCCATTAATTTCACAGCGGAGTTGCTAGGATAGACAGAGCCTATCCCAACCAATCACAGCCACGGAAACTTTCCCGCGCGTTCGATTTCAGCCAATCAACATCAGCGAAGCCTCCGTCTCGATTCTCTCTAGTAACTCTACCATTCAGGCTTATCAACCAGCGTCACTTGATAGTTCCGCCGCGTTTAAATTCGTGTTTCCTCTTATTTTGACGAGTATTTTGTGATTATTTCATTGCCGAGTGCTAATTACTCACTAGAAACATGGCATCGAGTGACAGTGATGTTCGAGTTTAAATAGAGCTATTTGAAGTAGTGTTAGTGATGTTATTAACGTGATAAGTGAAACATAAGTGCACTCCAAGAATTAGCAAGTTTCAATATGGCGGAAGTAATGAAGTGAAAATACTTGAATTTGTGATTATTTCATTGCCGAGAGTTAATTAATCACTAGAAACATGGCATCGAGTGACATTGATGTTCTAGTTGAAACAACAGTGTTAATGATGTTATTAACGTGATTAGTGTGATAAAAGTGCACTCGAAGAATTAGCAAGTTTCAATATGGCGGGATTGATTGATTGATTGATTTAAAGTTTTCAGGCATCCGACAATCAACATTGGAATGTTTCGCTTGATTATTGTTTGGGTGTTTAAGTGATCTTGATCATGACGGAGGCCGTAGGAATGGGGGATTTGAAGGGGTGTCTGTAGGTGTTGTTGCACTTTGTGTTGGTGATACGCCAAGCACCATAATGTTGGTGATAAACCTAGTTTGGGTTTGTTGGGGACAAACTTAGTAGCATAGGGGGTTTTAGTGATAAACTTTGTACCATAGGGTGTTTTGGTGATAAACTTTGTACCATAGGTAGTGTTGGTGATAAACCAACTACAATAGGGTTTGTTGATGACAAACTTAGTAGCATAGGGTGTTTTGGTGATAAACTTTGTACCATAGGTAGTGGTGGTGATATACGTAGTGTTACATTGTGCCGATCATAGGTGCAGTACCATAATAATTGTTGGTGGTATTTCATTTAACATTACTGGTGATAAACATGTAAAGGGTGGGTTGGTGATAAGACCAATGCCATAGTCTGTTGGTGATAATTCTGGAATTATAATGTCTATGGGGCACAGTCATTGTTGGTGATAGGCCTAGTACTGCTGGGTATGTTAGTGTAGACATAATGCCACAACCTATTGATGGTGTTTCCAATAAATATTTAGAAATCATTTTTTAATATATAAACTATACAGACTTTGAAGAACCAAGGATAGAATATTGAAGAGGTGGAAAGTACACAAGTTAGTGACTAAAGTGATTAAAAGTTTTGAACACAAACCAGAAATTGCATCAACTCCTTTGAGGGCAACAGATTACAGGACGCAGACTGCAAGGAGATGAAGCAGGACGCTGGAGGGTGAGTGTTACCATAAACGTTAACAAATGTAGAAGTTATCATTTCTCATTTGTTCATCGCTGTTCTGATTACCATTTCTGAAATTTGTTGTTTATTGATGTATGGTTTCATCTCATTCATTATACTTTAACTTAGGAGTAAATTGTCCAACTTTATCAGCGTTATTACATGATATTGTTTTACTTTTTGAAATCTGTTGTTTATTGATGTGTTTTCATATCATTCATTATACCTGTTAGGAATAAGTTTTCTAACTTTATGAGCGTTATTAAAACATTATTTTACTCATAACTTATTCATACTACGCGCTCTAGGCAACTTTGAATGTTTTGTAATGTATTTGCATTAATAGGTAACTCTGATTATATACACATTTTTTATTTATATTACAGAAAATGTACCGAGAAACTGTAGTTTTTCAGACATACGTCAAATCATTTTATGCACATACGCCTAGTGTAAAACCTTTAAGCTTTCAGTGCTAACAGTCCTTTCGGTATCTCAGATACTAAATGGTTTATGGAATTATAAATATTACGATATTTTAAACTCGTTTATTTTACTTGAGTTTTCTTAATTGTGGGGGGAAAAAATGTGCTGTTTTTGATGAGTGGAATTCCGATATCAAATTTATACAATTTAGTTGGGTGTATATATATATATATATATATATATATATATATGTATATATCTATATATCTATATATATACATATATGTATATATATATATACATGTATATATATATTTATATATATACACATGTATATATATGTATGTATGTATTTATATATATATATATATATATATATATATATATATATATATATATATATATATATATATATAGACAGATTCGTAGTCAGATTGATTTAAAGATAGTTGGAGATATATAGACAAATAGATTCAAAGAGCTTTGGTAAGGAATACCCATTATATTATACCAACCCCTATAAAACTTTGTATTAGGATCCTAAGAGGAATTATAGTCCATTTCTTTTAGCGATGCATATATGCACCGACTCGCAGCGGTGCCCTTTTAGCTCGGAAAAGTTTCCTGATCGCTGATTGGTTAGAATTATCTCGTCCAACCAATCAGCGATCCGGAAACTTTTCCGAGCTAAAAGGGCACCGCTGCGAGTCGGTGCAAATATGCATCGCTAAAAGAAATGGACTATAGTTCACCAACGTTTATCTGGGCTCCACACGTGGTACTAGAAGAGTTGGAAGACCCAGGCCTACATGGCCGAGGACTATGAAGCGTGAAGTAGATGATGAATGAAGAAATATGGATTTAAAACCTTAAGATAGAGATGACTGGCGAAATCTAACCTAGGCCTTTTGTGTCAATAGGCGTAGGAGATGATGATGATAGAGTATTAGGATATTGTTAATTAAAATAGTTTCTTTTGAAAACAATAGTTTATTGACATAAATAGTTTCCTATCATCGTCCCCTAAATGCTGTAGACGTCTTAAGCATAAGAGGGCGCTGGATTGTACTGAGGCTCTCCCTCGTAAGTGACCTCAGCCACGAAACCCGAGTCCCCGTTGACGTTGTAGGACACCTTCTGCAGGCGACCGTCGGGAAGGAGCACGTAGTAGGATCCCTGAGTGTCGTAGCCATCACGGGCTTCCTGATGGCCAAAGTCGTTGCCCGAGTAGTCGTCCTTGACGGCGTAGTTGAAGTCGTACTTAGCTGGTTCCTGTCAAGAGAAAACAATTTCCAATTAAATGTTATAACAAATGATTTTGGATTTGATTAATTTGATTGATACTTTAAAAATAATTATGAATTTAGAGTTTATTAACTTTTTCTAAGATTTCAATTTAGGATATAATCATTTTAATGTTACTGTTTCTAAAATATTTAATTTTTCCTTGTTGCCCTTCCTCACTGGGCTATTTTCCTTATGGAGCCCCTGGGCTTATAGTATTCTGCTTTTCCAACTAGGGTTGTAACTTAATAATAATAATAATAATAATTTATAATAACAGACCTCGTGAGATGGAGGAGGGGCGTATCCATACTGGGGCTGGGAGGGGCCACCAAAGACGGCAGCCACAAGGGACAACAACAAACAAATCTGTCAGGAAGAAGACAACAGTGAATAAAAAATGTTCCGATGGAATCGTGAAAGTTAAACCTTCCATTAAAAGGGCGTCCTTTTAATTAGTTAAATCTCATCAGCAGTTTCAGTATAATTACTCAAACTGAACTGGTACAGAGATTGAAACTGCATTTTGATGTGAATGTTACTAAGCAATAAGAGTAATCCGTAATAGAAGAGAAAAAAATTATATGTAAACGGCACGTGCAAGACATGATATATAATCATTTTCAAACTAAATATATTTAGGGGAATTAAATCGATTAGAACCTGCATGAAGAGATAATCCTATTCAAACTGTCTTGGGTTAGAGTTCTCTTGCTTGTGGGTACATCCGAGCACAGTATTCTATCTAATTTCTCTTGCTCTTGTTTTGTTTGTTTTTATAGTTGTATAGGATATATTTATTAAGATGTTACTGTTAAAATATTTTTATCCTTGTTTTCTTTTCTCACTGGGCTACTTTCCCTGTTAGGGCCCCTGGGCTTATAGCATTCTGCTTTTCAATCTAGGGTTGTAACTTAGCAAGTAATCTAGGGTTGTAACTTAGCAAGTAATAATAATAATAATAATAATCGTGTGAAGCGTTTTACCTTAGCGATCATGGTGAGTCTGTGGAGTGGAGTGCGATGAATGATGATACAGACTTTGAACGTGGCGATATATATAGGTCTAGTCCGAGACTAAGAGGGAGGAGCCTCTTGTGGCTGCAGGAGAAAGGTCCTCCCTCCCAAAGACGTTCTTCGCTGTCACAACGCCCATCATCTGTCCTTGACATTGCCTTTCCTTTGCTCGTGGTCTGACGAGAAGAACGATTGGGATCTCTGGCATACCAATAACACATTACTCTATTATTATTATTATTATTATTATTGTTATTATTATTATTGTTATTATTATCATTATTATTAGCTCAGCTATATACATCTCTAGTTGGAAACGCATGATGCTATAAGCTCAAGGACTCGAACAGGGAAAAAATAGCCCAGTGAGGAAAGTTGCTAGGTTCAAGATTTGATTTAGAATATTCTCTCAAACTGTCTGGATAGGTAACCATCCTTGAAGGGAAGATATACAGTATGTATATATATATATATATATGTATATATATATATATATATATATATATATATATATATATATATATATATATGTATATATATTTCTTTTTTTATCGCCTAATGTACAGAAGACTTATAAGAACTTTATCATCGCACTATAAAGTGAAGAATACATTGAAATATCATGTTTACACTTACCATTATTAAGTATGTATATGTATATATATATATATATATATATATATATATATATATATATATATATATATGTATGTATATGTATATATGTGCATATATATGTATGTATATGTGTATATATATACGTATATACATAGATATATATATATATATATATATATATATATATATATATATATATATATATATATATATATATATATATATATACAAACACACACACACCTACCTCATCATCATCAGCTGTTACTAGTCCATTGCAGAACAAAGCCCTCAGACACGTCCTTTTGCTTGCGTCTGTTTATGGCCTATCTATGCCAGTCCATACCCATAAACTTTCTTAGTTCATCAATCCATCGTCTCTTATCTTCCTTTCCTTGCTTCGTTTGCAATGACTATGGACCCATTCTGTTATTGTTAATGTTCATCTATTTTCTGCCCTTGTCCATTTTTTTCCCTTACATGTTGTTAGAATATCCTCTTCTTTAGTTTGCTCTTGTATCTATGTTATTCTTTTTCTGTCTCCTAGTGTTATTCTTATTATTACTCCTTCCATAATTACTTGAGCTGTAAATAGCTTCTAAGGCTTTGGTAATGCTCCAAGTTTCTGATGCATATGATAATAAAGTTAATGCTGGTAGGATCAGTATTGTGTATATATATACATATATATATATATATATATATATACATACATATATATATATATATATATACTGTATATATATATATATATTAAGTTCTGCTTTATATAAGACTAATCCTTAGAAATCTCTCTCTCTCTCTCTCTCTCTCTCTCTCTCTCTCTCTCTCTCTCTCTCTCTCTCTCTCTCTCTCTCTCTCTCGTTTTCTTAACTAAAAATCCCTACCATTATTATCTCTTAGATTCTTGGTAAACAAAGCCAATTTGGTGCACCTTGAAAACGTATAACGAATCTCTCGTATTTCGCCACTTGTCACTCCCTAGGTCTTCATTTTATTTTATTTTCATATATTTTGCAAGCAACATTTCATTTTGTCTCCTTTTACCTTTATAATTGCAACAGAGAGAGAGAGAGAGAGAGAGAGAGAGAGAGAGAGAGAGAGAGAGAGAGAGAGAGAGAGAGAGAGAGAGAGGGTGGAAATGATTTCCATAGTTCAAAGCCATATTGTTTGATTTTTATTCCCTTTCTTCTTATAGATAAGATTTAAATTTTCATATATCACAGATTTCTTTTTACCCCATTTTATTTTTTTTATTCGTTATATTAAATATCTATTTTATTTTATTCATTTATTAAAGATTAATATAAGTATCCTTATAAGATTTAAATTTCTACTTATCACAGATTTTTCCCCAATTTATCTATTTTTATCCGTTATATTTGATATATATTTTATTTGATTAATTTATTCAAGATTAATATAAATATCTTTTTTATATGATTTAAATATTTACTTATTACAGATTATTACCCCAATTTATTTATCTTTCTGCGTTTTATTTAATGTATATTTTATTTTATTAATTTATTTAAGATTAATATAAACGATAATTTTCCTCCCGATGTTAATCGGGCCAGCTTTATAAGAGTCGAGTTTGACTCATTTGGCTGGTTAATCTCCTCCTTTTAATAATAATAATAATGATAATAATAATAATAATAACTCCCTTTTTTTCTTTTTTTTCTGCGTACTCAGTCAAGTAATTGTATTATGAATAATAATTAATGTTTTGTTCTTCAAATGTTGAGGTTGTCAAACTGATAGTGGAGACATCCTCTGAGCGTTGTGACAATTTGTCTTCCTTCCATTTCATTCCCTTCAAGATTATTATTATTATTATTATTATTATTATTATTATTATTATTATTATTATAACTTGCTCACTTACAACCCTAGATGGAAAAGCAGGCTGCTATAAACCCAGGGGCTCCAACAAGGAAAATAGCCCTGCGAGGAAAGGAAACAGGGAAAATAAGATAACTTAAGAACAGTAAAAAGCATTGAAATAAATATTCTCTTACATAAACTATAAAAACTAACAAAACAAGAGGAAGAGAAATAAGATAAAATAGTGTGCCCGAGTGTACCCTCAAGCAAGAGAACTCTAGCTCAAGACAGTGGATGACCATGGTACAGATGTTATGGCACTACCCAAGAATAGAGAACAGTGGTTTGATTTTGGAGTATTCTTCGCCTAGAAGAGATACCCTTCTACCCTTAGCAAGAGGTGAATAGCCTCTGAACAATTACAGTGCAGTAGTTAGCCCCTTGAGCGAAGAATTGTTTTGAAAGGATTCGGACCCTGGGTTCTATGAACATGATTTAGAGAAAGAAAGAGGCGACAACATCGGATTTAGCAGGCAATTTTGTTCATTTTCTAATAGTCTGGCTCATTTGCATGGACGGTGTAAGATGATGGATGTAATGAACATGGTGATAAAAGGGATGAAAAGTAGTACGGAAAGCAAGGGATCATTTATAATAGTATGAGAGTAATTCAAACGGATTTTATTGATAGCAAAACATGCAAATAGCGAAAAACATTTTCTTTATTTCTTAACCTTTCCTGTTCAACGTTACAAAGTAAACAGCTGACTTTGCATAATCAAACACTGATAAATTTTTTTCGATCTTGCTTCAATCAGTGTTTTTCTGAAGGAGATCCTTGTGTTTCTCCTGTCTTAAGGAGATCATTGTGTCTCTCCTTCCTCGAGGAGATCCTTGTGTCTCTCCTTTCTCGAGGAGATCATTGTGTCTCTCCTTTCTCGAGAAGATCCTTGTGTCTCTCCTTCCTCGAGGAGATCCTTGTGTCTCTCCTTTCTCGAGGAGATCATTGTGTCTCTCCTTTCTCGAGAAGATCCTTGTGTCTCTCCTTCCTCGAGGAGATCCTTGTGTCTCTCCTTTCTCGAGAAGATCCTTGTGTCTCTCCTTCCTCGAGGAGATCCTTGTGTCTCTCCTTTCTCGAGGAGATCATTGTGTCTCTCCTTTCTCGAGAAGATCCTTGTGTCTCTCCTTCCTCGAGGAGATCCTTGTGTCTCTCCTTTCTCGAGGAGATCATTGTGTCTCTCCTTTCTCGAGAAGATCCTTGTGTCTCTCCTTCCTCGAGGAGATCCTTGTGTGTCTCCATTCTCGAGGAGATCCTTGTGTGTCTCCTTCCTCGAGGAGATCCTTGTGTCTCTCCTTTCTCGAGGAGATCCTTCTGTCTCCTTCCTCGAGGAGATCCTTGTGTGTCTCCATTCTCGAGGAGATCCTTGTGTGTCTCCATTCTCGAGGAGATCCTTTTGTGTCTCCTTCCTCGAGGAGATCCGTGTGGCTCTCCTTTCTCGAGGAGATCCTTTTGTCTCCTTTCTCGAGGAGAACCTTGTGTGTCTCCTTCCTCGAGGAGATACTTGTGTGTCTCCTTCCTCGAGGAGATTCTTGTGTGTCTCCTTTCTCGAGGAGATCCTTGCGTCTTCTTTCTCGAGGAGATCCTTGTCTCAGTATCTCAGTATCAAAATATTCGCGTCATTCCGATAAGTCGAAGGAATAAGATATGAATTTAAATTGTGGTAAATTGTTCGAGTATTGCGAAAGTTTTATTTTATCGACAAAATATTCCTGGGTTATCCGTGAACTGAACAGGATATGACGTCTATGTATATCTGTCAAATATTTTTCTTTTATATTTTATACTTTAATTTGCAACATAGTTCATGCATGTTAGCTAATCTCAGCTTCATTTGCACGTAATCTTTTTTCTTTACGGGAAATAGATATATTGTACATATTATTTTCTAATTAGCTAAATAGCATATAATTTTTCAGTTTTGAATTGTGGTATTTTGCTACAAAAAGACAAAAGTGTTTTGTAAAGACAGAATTTATTAAATATATTCAATAAATAAACTGAAATTTGTTAACTTGTGACTAAACTCAAGCGTAAGAGGGCGCTGGATTGTACTGAGGCTCTCCCTCGTAAGTGACCTCAGCCACGAAACCCGAGTCCCCGTTGACGTTGTAGGACACCTTCTGCAGGCGACCGTCGGGAAGGAGCACGTAGTAGGATCCCTGAGTGTCGTAGCCATCACGGGCTTCCTGGTGGCCGAAGTCGTTGCCCGAGTAGTCGTCCTTGACGGCGTAGTTGAAGTCGTACTTGGCTGGTTCCTGTCAGTAGTAAACAATTTCAAATCAAATGTTATAACAAATGATATTGGATTTGATTAATTTGATTCATACTTTCAAAATAATTATGAAATTAGAGTTTATTAACTTTTTCTAAGATTTCAACTTATAACTGACCTCGTGAGATGGGGGAGGGGCGTATCCATACTGGGGCTGGGAGGGGCCACCAAAGACGGCAGCCACAAGGGACAACAACAAACAAATCTGTCCGGAAGAAAACAAGTGAATAAAAAAAGTTGTTCTGATGGAATTGTGAAAGTTAAAAACCCTCCACTAAAAGGGGCGTCCTTTTAATTAGTTAAATCTCATCAGCAGTTTCAGTATAATTACTCAAACTGAACTGGTACAGAAATCGAAACTGCATTTCAATGTGAATGTTACTAAGCAATAAAAGTAAGCCTGGTATAAAGAGAAAAACTACTGTATATGTACAGGGCACATGCAAGACATGATATATAATCATTTTCAAACTGAATATATGTATGGGAATTAAATCGATTAGAACCTGCATGAAGAGATAATCATATGCAAAGGAAATCGTCTGAAGCGTTTTACCTTAGCGATCATGGTGAGTCTGTGGAGTGGAGTGCGATGATACAGACTTTGAACGTGGCGATATATATAGGTCTAGTCCAAAACGAAGAGGGAGGAGCCTCTTCTGGCTGCAGGAGAAAGGTCCTCCCTCCCAAAGACGTTCTTCGCTGTCACAACGCCCATCATCTGTCCTTGACATTGCCTTTCCTTTGCTCGTGGTCTGACGTGAAGAGAGAATGGGATCTCTGGCATACCAATAAAAAGGATTAATCTCTTATTATTATTATTATTATTATTATTATTAGCTCAGCTATATACAACTCTTGTTGGAAAAGCATGATGCTATAAGCTCAAGGACTCCAACATGGAAAAAGAGCCCAGTGAGGAAAGTTGCCTGGCTTAAGATTTGATTTTAAAGTATTCCCTAAAACTGTCTGGATAGGTAACCATCCTTGAAGAGAAGATATACAGTATATATATACATGTATATATGTATTTATGTATATATACAATATATATATATATATTTTTTTTTCTTTTTTTATCGCCTACTGTACTGAAGACTTATAAGAACATATATATATATATATATATATATATATATATATATATATATATATATATATATATATATATATATATATATATATATATATACACGACCCACACAAACACACACACCTACACCTACCTCATCATCATCAGCTGTTACTAGTCCACTTCAAAACAAAGCCCTCAGACATGTCCTTTTGCTTGCGTCTGTTTATGGTCTTTCTATGCCAGTCCATACCCATAAACTTTCTTAGTTCATCAATCCATCGTCTTTTATCTTCCTTTCCTTGCTTCGTTTGCAATGTCTATGAACCCATTCTGTCATTGTTAATGTTCATCTATTATCTGTCATTCTCATTATATATCCTGCCCATGTCCATTTTGTTTCCTTACATGTTAGAATAGCCTCTTCTTTAGTTTGCTCTTGTATCTATGTTGTTCTTTTTCTGTTTCCTAGTGTTATTATTATTATTACTCTTTCCATAGCTCTTTGAGTTGAAACTAGTTTATGTTCTAAGGCTTTGGTAATGCTCCAAGGTTTTGATGCATATGATAATAAACTTAATGCTGGTTGGACCAGTATAGTGTATATATACACACACACACACACACACACATATATATATATATATATATATATATATATAAATATGTATATATATATATATATATATATATATATGAATTTCTACTTTGATCAGAACTAATCCTTAGAACTCTCTCTCTCTCTCTCTCTCTCTCTCTCTCTCTCTCTCTCTCTCTCTCTCTCTCTCTCTCTCTCGTTTTCTTAACTAAAAATCCCTACCATTATTATCTCTTAGATTCTTGGCAAACAAAGCCAATTTGGTGCACCTTGAAAACGTATAACGAATCTCTCGTATTTCGCCACTTGTCACTCCTTAGGTTTTCATTTTATTTTATTTTCATATATTTTGCAAGCAACATTTCCTTTTGGCACCTTTTACCTTTATAATTGCAACAGAGAGAGAGAGAGAGAGAGAGAGAGAGAGAGAGAGAGAGAGAGAGAGAGAGAGAGGGTGGAAATGATTTCCATAGTTCAAGGCCATATTGTTTGATTTTTATTCCCTTTCTTCTTATAGATAAGATTTAAATTTTCATTCATTGCAGATTTTTTTTACCCCAATTTATTTATTTTTATTCGTTATATTTGATATCTATTTTATTTTATTAATTTATTAAAGATTAATATAAAATATCCTTATTAGATTTAAATTTCTACTTATTACAGATATTCACCCCAATTTATCTATTTTATCCGTAATATTTAATATATATTTTATTTAATTCTTTTATTCAAGATTAATATGAATATCCTTTTTATAAGATTTAAATATTTACTTATTACAGATTATTACCCCAATTTATTTATCTTTCTGCGTTATATTTAATATATATTTTATTTTATTCATTTATTTAAGATTAATATAAACGACAATTTTTCTTCGGATGTTAATCGGGCCAGCTTTATAAGAGTCGAGTTTGACTCATTTGGCTGGTTAATTTCCTCCTTTTAATAATAATAATAATAATAATAATAATAATAATAATAATTATAATAATGATAATAATAATAATAATAATAATATTAAAAATAATTCCCTTTCTTTTTCTTTTTTTTCTGCCTACTCAGTCAAGTAATTGTATTATGAATAATTAATGTTGTCTTCTTCAAATATAGAGGTTGTCAAACAGATCGTGTTGACTTCCTCTGAGCGTTGTGACATTTTGTCTTCTTTCCCTTTTATTCCCTACATGGCTGAGGACTATGAAGCGTGAAGTAGATGATGAATGAAGAAATATGGATTTAAAACCCTAAGATAGTGATGCCTGGCGAAATCTAACCTAGGCCTTTTGCGTCAATAGGCGTAGGAGGAGATGATGATGATAGAGTATTAGGATATTGTTAATTAAAACATTTTTTTTCTTTTAAAAACAATAGTTTATTTAAATAAATAGTTTCGTATCATCATCCCATAAATCCTGTAGACGACTTAAGCATAAGAGGGCGCTGGATTGTACTGAGGCTCTCCCTCGTAAGTGACCTCAGCCACGAAACCCGAGTCCCCGTTGACATTGTAGGACACCTTCTGCAGGCGACCGTCGGGAAGGAGCACGTAGTAGGATCCCTGAGTGTCGTAGCCATCACGGGCTTCCTGGTGGCCGAAGTCGTTGCCCGAGTAGTCGTCCTTGACGGCGTAGTTGAAGTCGTACTTGGCTGGTTCCTGTCAGTTTACGAAAATATTATTCAATGAATACCTTAAACTTTGTTACCATTTCAATTGTTTTGAAGTTATGAATAATGACGTGTAATTATTTTAATTTATAACTGACCTCGTGAGATGGAGGAGGGGCGTATCCATACTGGGGCTGGGAGGGGGCCCCAAACACAGCAGCCACGAGGGCCAAAGACAAGCAAACCTGACAGGAATGGAACATGATTAGTGTCAGAACTGATAATGGTCATGGTTTCATGAACCGTAACTGCTTCATTGATGTAGATTCCTTTCAGTTAAATATATCACTTGTATAGTTCCTGTATGGTTATTAAACAAGAATTAAATGTGAAGCATCGTAGTTACTTATCTATGATTGAATAGATATCATTGAAACTTCTTTAAAATTGTATCTTATTGCTGTGAAATGCTTTTACAGAAACAAGAGTTATGTCATATTCCAAAAATAAATAGTTTACTTTGCTTTACCTTAGCGATCATGATGAGTTCTCTGAATGGGATATGATAGAACACAGCTGCAAGATGGTCTTATATACGTGAAGTCGGAGAAGGAGGAGTCAAGACTCACTCGGATTATTGGAGAAAGGTCCTCTCAGAGAACTAAGACCTTCTCTGTTACTCCACCCATCTGTCCTTGACACTGCCGGAGCACACAGCCCAAGAGTGGAATCATTCTGGGACTACATAACGAGCTTAGTCTTTGGATATTTGTATACGTATTATGGGACAATATTGCATACATTTATAATAGTCTCCAAGTGGTATTTTTATTCTATTTTGTGATATTAATATTTGCTTGTCTTCGGGAGGCGTGTCCGGATGGATATTACTGTTAGCTTCTATATTCAAGACGTTCTTTGGTTCGAACCTAAAGTCTACTAATTTGTCCTATTCAGATGACAGCCTTTCCCCTCTCCTATCATTGTGCTTTTAATAGGTATTCTAATACTTTATACACATTATACTTATTGATTGAGATATATTCTTATATTCAGACTTTCTCTTCTGCGGAGGCACCAGTTAGGTATTAACTGATAAGCGGAGTTAGTGTAACTGACTTTATTGCCATATATATATATATATATATATATATATATATATATATATATATATATATATATATATATATATTATATAAACAGAAATACCGTTACAGTGTACACTCTTAATCCCGTATGACGAAATTCCTAACATTCCTTGATAACGATTTAATTCATTGCTTAAAAAGACTCCTTAATGGATTAGAGGCCAAATGGCTATAAGAAAGATTTCAGAAATTCTCACTGTTTCTATTTATTAGTATTTGAAAAGACTAATTTAGGATATATTTCGCATTTCACATAGTTTAGCAGAACCTTGATAAGTTATATTAAAGTTATTCAAGGTTCAGACAAAATCCAACATTCCTGTTGATTCTTCATATCTTTTTTAAGTTTTATAAGTCATTACTTGAATCTAGCAATGCAAAATATTGTTTGTTTATACAATTTTCACATCTAATGGAAAAGGATTGAACTTTATCTGTTTGTAAATAAGTGCCTGAAAGCCAGGGATAAACAAGTGACTCGATTAAATGTTCAACATCCTTGTAAAAGTATGATAAACTTAAAAGAAAAATTAAAGATATTTTTTTCTATTTTCAAATACAGACTGAAATAGAAAAGAAAACTGAAAAATGTTTGCTGTACTCTTTTAGTAATCCTTTAGGTGGGGAGTACAGTAAAGATTTATGGCCATTCCTAAATACTAACTCAGTTGAACATCTAGAAACTTAACGTTAATCTATATTAAGATTCCACTTATCTTAAACAAGTTCCATTGGGAAGTAATGAATTTGAAGTACATAATGATATTATGACGAAACGTAGCTAATATATGTTCATTTGCAAAATACACATTGCAAAAGATGAACAACAGTCCATTTTAAAAATTCATAGATGTCATTAAATTATTGTTTAAAGACTTCTGAAAGAATATTTTTTTTTTTTTTTTTTTTTTAGAAAAAATGTTACTCTCCATTCTTCAACAATAAACTGCCTCTGACAAGTGGATGGCTCTATAGAAAAATTCTCAAGCCACTGAAGAATTCACCCTTTAACTACAGAATCAGAGTAATGACCCAGTTCATTAAAAATTCCATAGCATTAGTAGCGTCCTAAATGTACAGTACATGAAATAAGTATCGAACCCTCTTAGACACATTACACCATTCAGCCCTTTATATCGCGGCCACCAAGTATCAAATATATATATGGCTTATTTGAATATGAAAAACACGTCTAAATGTGCAAAATTTATCATATATATATATATATATATGTGTGTGTGTGTGTGTTTGTGTATATATACATATATATATATATATATATATATATATATCTATATGTATATATATATATATATCTATATATATATATATATATATATATATATATATATATATATATATATATACTTGAAAACACACCCATATATATATATATATATATATATATATATTGATTGGCCTATTGTGGCATGGTTGGAAGTAACCTGGCCTTTCATTAGAAGGGGCTAGGGTTCGATCCCAAGTATGAGGTAGAAATTTATTTCTACTTGAGCAAGGTGTTGTGTTGATATTCATCCATATATATATATATATATATATATATATATATATACTGTATATACACCCATATATATGTTTATTTATATGTGTGTATTTATTATATATATATATATATATATATATATATATATATATATATATATGTATATAGATAGATAGATAGATAGATAGGCAGATTAATATATCCAGATTAGTGGATAGAAAAATCAGTAAGAATAATAGATGAAGCAATTTGAGTAATAGTCTTAAATTTCCGTAAGTCTACGACTGAATTGAAGGGTAAGCAAATTAATACGATATTCATCTAATCGATAGTTTATTTGAAAAAAAAAAAAGAATCTTTCATAAATATTTTCGGTTCATCTTCTCATAAATAGACGTCTTAAGCATAAGAGGGCGCTGGATTGTACTGAGGCTCTCCCTCGTAAGTGACCTCAGCCACGAAACCCGAGTCCCCGTTGACGTTGTAGGACACCTTCTGGAGGCGACCGTCGGGAAGGAGCACGTAGTAGGATCCCTGAGTGTCGTAGCCATCACGGGCTTCCTGGTGGCCGAAGTCGTTGCCAGAGTAGTCGTCCTTGACGGCGTAGTTGAAGTCGTACTTGGCTGGTTCCTGTCAGCACAAAAAAATTTATCAATGCTAACTTTCAGAGGATTATTTCGGCTATCATGTTTATAAGATAAACAGTCCATTAATCAGTGGGTACTTTCTTTTTTAATTTTTATATTAGCTCTTTTTTCATAGGGTTAAACTTATGATACGTTACACTACATTTAACCATATGATAAAAATAATTGACGTTCAAAATCTTTTCTGATATTAATTACATATCGCTGGAAACATTTTATACCTACGAGAATCCTAATTCCATTCTTACCTCGTGAGTAGGTTGAGGGGTGTAGCCATAGGAAGGCTGTGATGGGGCGCCCAAGACAGTGGCAACGAAGGCCAAAGCCAAACAAGTCTATAAGAAAAAAGGAATTAGTAAGGATTGTATAATTCATATTGTGGGAATATATTTCCTGAATTAAGTTACTACGAAATTTGACATTATTTATGCATTTCAAGTCATGGTTCACATATAGCTAAAAAGGAGGATCATAAACACCCAATGAATTAAATAAATAAAACAATATTGCATAGAAAACTCGAAGCTCAGCAAACGTTTTTCTTCAAAAAGGTACAGTTAGATACAGGAATTCCTAGTACACCTCACTCTGAAGAAGTGCACCCTGTCACTCTAACTGAAGAGCTGCATGTAGCCTGGCTGACCACCTATCGCTCCCTAAACTTATCTGTTTGATTACTCGCCAAGCAGTAAGGGTGAGACAGACTGACAGGATGCACTCAATCTGTCGGGTGCCTGGAATATCTGTGTCCAACTGTACATCTAAGAATTCCAAGAATTCCACAACGGTTCAACGCTTCCTATTTGTTACCTTAGCGATCATGATGTGTAAGAGAAGAGGACTGTGATGTCAGGGACTAGAATACACGCCTTTATATAACGGAGAAGAGAAAGGAAGTCGTATGGTCTTAGAGGTCGAAGCCTGAAGGAGAAAGAAGAAGAGGAAGGAAGTCTTTAGGGGTTAAAAGCGAAGGAATTTCCACTGAGCCCCTCCCATCCTTGACGGACGACTGTAAATGGTCTCCTTTGAAGGTCGAATGTACTGTACTTTTTTAGCACAGAAAGTTACCTATATATGTTATGAAATCTTTAAGAATAGCTTTTGTCAGTATGTTTCAGATACATTTGTTATTCGAGACCAAAGGCTATTCAATTTTTATCTTAGTGAATTAGGCTTTGCAGAATTTGACTTTGCTATTCTGAGGCTGGAGTTTATTAAATGGCCTAAAGTTAATCTATGGCTTCTAAATCAACCGAATTTGATTTTAGGTGTTATTTTTTTCTTTTACATTTTCGTGCACATCATTTTTTCTATTCATGGTGTAACGTTTCCCTCACAAATTTAAAAGGCTTCAAGTTTGTAAACTAACGTTGGCTTAAAAATAAATACAACATAATACTTACGTCAAATCTTACTTGTTAATACTTTTCAAAACGAAACATGTTCTGATAGAGATTTAAACGTATCACTTTATAAGACGTCTACTGAAAAACACGTGGTGTCATGGAAATTTGAAGGATCTAAGACTGAAAGGAAGAAAAGAGTTGCGTTTAAGAATCAATGAGTAGATGACGCATGTAATTCATGAGTAGGCTTCAACCCCTGAGACCTCGAGGGTCCTTCAGCGCTGTACATAGTTTATAAGAGGCAAATTTGATGTAAAAAATGCCATTCAGAGAACTTTTCCTTCACAAAACCTTTACCTAAATCGTGGAGCACAGGTCACGAAAGTTCGGAACGATAGTAACGTACTCTTTATTGGTTAGATGAAAATTGCATACGAAGTTATTGATGGGGAAATTGGATCATTGGGAAAGTGATATCTGAAATCTAGAAGAGAAATCCATTCGTTTCTGTATTGTACCGCTCGTGTTTCATACACGCTCATATACTAATGCTATTGCTTTTTTAACTCTCTCTCTCTCTCTCTCTCTCTCTCTCTCTCTCTCTCTCTCTCTCTCTCTCTCTCTCGCACTGATAACAGAATAATCTATTTAAGCTTGCAATTGCATGGTTTAGATTTTTTTATTTTTTTGTGACATTCTTGCTCTCAACTGCTTGTATATAAGCTCTTTATCTGTTGAATAAATTTGACTTGAATTCACCTCCCTCTCTGTTACCACCTAACACCAACGTTGCCACAGTATAATCATGCAAAAACATTTTTATTTGCATTTTGTATCGAAGTTATCTTTACTGAGGAAGTAAATAAAATGGTAACAGATATTTCGACGATATACTTTGAAGGATATTCATTTGATGTTAGATTTCCTGGGTTAGTTGATTCTGTTTATCCTTAATATTTGCAAATACTGTTACTTAATTGGCGTACTGTAATGCTGAGATCTCGTCGATATTATTTCAATTCTTTGATTCAGAGAATGACCCATAACATTTGTGAAAAAACTTTATGAACTGAGTAGTGGGTTGTGATGGCCTATTGGAAACGTGCCTACTTGGTGATCTGTTTGGCTGGGGTTCGAGATCGGCTCAAGCTCGATAGTTTCTTGTTGTACTGACTGCAACCTTACCATCCTTTAGAACTAAGATTTGGGGTTTGGGGGAGCCCATAGTTCTACCTGCTCAGTCTTCAGCAGCCATTCCTGGAATCCCTTCCTGGTTCTAGCTTGGGTGGAGAGGGGGCCTGTGTGCTGATTATATTCATACATGGTTAGTCGTTAGGGCATTGTCCCTGTCTCATTGCCTCTGCCATTCATGAGCGACCTTTAACCTTTAAGAGTAAATTTCTGAAGTTTATATTTTTTTTTGCAGTTTTATAGCTGAATTTGAATATTTATCGGAAAACTAATTTCCTATATTTCCCTTGTCATTTGGAAATATTCCTGTACTTTCTATTTTACGTGTTACTAACTCCATTTTCCAAGCAATTTCTTGATCTTTATTCTATTTCCTCCGCAAACACTTTATCTACAATCCCTCTGCTAAACTTTATCACGTTCATACGATATCAATTTTCAAAATCTACAATTTCTTAATTATTTAATCATGTCTTCCAATTCCTTCAACAATATTTCTATCGCTATTTTAGTTTCTCATGGTCTTCCACTGTCTTGGGGATAGAGTTCTCTTGCTTGAGGGTACACTAGGGCATTCTATTCTTACTTATTTTTCTTCCTCTTGATTTTTTATGCTTTATAGTTTATATATGAAAGATTTATTTTAATGTTATTACTGTTCTTAAAATATTTAATTTTGATTGTTCATTACTTCTCTTGTAGTCTATTTATTTCCTTGTTTCCTTTCCTTACTGGCCAATTTTCCCTGTTAGAGTCCTTTGGCGTATAGCATCCTGCCTTTCTAACTAGGTTTGTGTCTTAGCTTGTAATAATAATAATGATATTGATAATAATAATAAGGCTGTTTAATCACCCATGTCTTCTTCAACTCTCCTCATCTTAGTCAAGCCTTTTCCTGCCAAAGGTTTGAAAATTTTTGATAGTATTCTGCAGCCTCTACTCTCTCTCTCTCTCTCTCTCTCTCTCTCTCTCTCTCTCTCTCTCTCTCTCTCTCTCTCTCTCTCTCTCTCTCTCTCTCTCAAGATCTACAGTCACCGCATTCCCATGATTCATTTGAAATTCAAACTTCCTTTGACTTCTGGCGATTTCAAACGTGGTACTCGCGTTATCGTGGGAGCTCATAAAGTGTTATTCAACTTGAAATACACATTTGATACCAATATGATTTAGACTTTTGTCTTCAATGAATATTGGTAAATCGAAGGGAAGATCCTAAACACATCTAAACTTCAAAGATTGTATAATAGAATGAATTAATTATGAAGTTTTCTGGCATCCTGATATCGAAGGTCATTGACGCCGTGCATAATAGACTTGGTAGTCATATTCCTTTATAGAAAGGAAGTATTTAGAGTTGATACTTTACCATTCTTTACGTCAAGTTTGATATGCTAATTGGTTTTCTGGAATGCAAATGTTATTTGGAACATTCTGGTTTTATTGTTTATTCAAAATGGCTTTCAAAACAGATATATTTATCTGCTATGAATATAATTGTTTACTCCCATTTGTAAACATCCACTATTAACAAGCAGCAAGAAAGACCTTTGGCTTTCAACGCCTCTGCTATAATAGAAAGACAAATGAATTGATTTGAGTACGAGTTTACATTCATCCTATTAATCCTGCCTTTCGTCATTGCAGAGGAATAGCGTTATTGAACGGAATGATTTTGTGAAAGAAAGACTCATTCCTGACGGTTCATTTACATCCATTTGTAAATACCTAACGAGGTGTGCGAGGTTAAGTGCTAACAGAGAGGCGAGGTAAATGCAAGTCATGTTTATTTAACAGATAACGAGCTTATTTACAAGCACTTGAGAGGGAGAATGGCACAAAAATTCAAACAAAGTAAAACATGCTATGGCAAGCTTAAATGCTTTATTCTGTTATCAGTACGGGAGAGAGCGACAGATAAAAAAAAACAGTATTATTAGATTAAATGATCGTGTATGAAACACGTGCGGTATAGAGGCAATGTTATCAATACTCTTGCTGTAAGATAGAGAAAACAATTCACAAGTTCCTTCATGTCTTGATTGATTTTATTTGTTTTTACATGATAGCTGATTGGAATAGATAGTTACTTAATAATTATGAAATTCGTATCATAGTGTTAACATATATGTTTATATTATTTTGAAATAATAATGGTCATAAAATTTATATTTATTTCAAGTATATATATATATATATATATATATATATATATATATATATATATATATATATATATATATATATATATATATATATATATATATATATATA
>NC_090735.1:9465208-9567708 GCF_036898095.1 Palaemon carinicauda
ATATATATATATATATATATATATATATACATATATATATATATATATATATATATATATATATATATATATATACATACATATATATATATATATATATATATATATATATATATATATATATATATATATATATATATATATATATATATATATATCATCTATGCATATTGACGGAAAGGGCCTAGGTTAGATTTCGCCAGTCGCCTCTATCCTGAGCTTTCAATTCAATGCTTCTCCTTTCATTATCTCCTACTTCGCGCTTCATAGTCCTCAGCCAGGTAGGACTGGGTTTTCCAACTCTTCTAGTGACTTGTGGAGCCCAGCTAAACGTTTGGTGAACTAATCTTCATCTACCCCACTTCATAATCTCATCCAAATATGGCACTCGAGTAATCAATCTTATAGTTTCATTTCCAATCCTTTTTCTGCCATTCAACTCCTGAAATCCTTCTGAGGGTTTTGTTCTCAAATCTGCGAAATCTATTGGGGATTGTTTCATTGTCATACCATGACTCATGTCCATAGAGTAACACCGATCTCATTAAATTCATGTCCATCGAGTAACACCACATGTCCATAGTTTCATAAAATCAAACTTTTTCTTAACTACAAAAATTTGCTCCCTACGTACATCCTGATCATGAAGATGATTCTGTCCACGACAGGGTCGTGTGCTAAATGGTTATAACGTATATATCTAAAACAATAGTTCATTCATCCTTTTGATTATATTTTCCCACACATGAAAAGATATCTTATTATTCTTACTATTATTAGCTAAGCTACAACACTAATTGGAAAAGCAAGATGCTATAGGTCCAAGGACTCCAACATGGAAATAGCCCAGTGAAGTAAAGAAACCAGGAAACTGATAGAAGGGTGTGCCTGAGTGTAGCCTACCCTCAAGCAAGAGAACTCTAACTCAAGTCAGTGGTTGGCCATGGTACAGAGGCTATGGCACTACCCAAGTGGAGAACACTTATTTATTCTAGTGTCCTAGAAGAGCTGGTGAAGAGTCTCTTCTGCCACTACCAAGTGGAAAGTAGTCACAGAATATTTACAGTGCAATAGTTGACCCTTTGAATGAAAATGATTTTTTCTGTTACTTTTGTGTTGTCAAGTGTATGAGAAACCAGGAGAACGTGTAAAGAATGTGCCAGACTATTATCAGAGGGATCCAATGTGGTAATATCTGGCCATTCAAGGGCTCAAGAACACTCTAGCGATAGTATCACAACGGGTCTATGGTGCCTTACCTAACCTACTACCCATTGAAAATAAGGGTATTCTTCAGTATTTCTTAGTGATAATTTGCGAACTGAATTCTTTAGTTTTCGCATCGGAAACCAGCGACCTTTTCTTCTAGCATTTGGTTAAGATAATTCGAAATTAACTTTCCAGTGGTGTTAATATTATTTCGCTTTTCTTATGAAAGCCGCAAATCTTAAAGACAACAACATAGTGTGAGGCTTAGAAAATTCACAAAAAACTTTGCCAAGTTAACAGAAGGTAAAACTTCATTCATTGTTTGGTAATTCTGTTTGTAGAAGACCCAATTCCTATAATCACCATTTGTTATGTTATAAACGTGTTGAGGTTTCGATTTTAATCGATAGACGGAATAAAATAGATAAATATATAGGCAGGTAGATAGACTACTTAATAGATAGGCAATTAGATAAATTGATTGATAGATAGGCAATTAGATAAATTGATTGATAGGTATATATATTGACAGAGATATAGATATATTAAAAGAGCTTTGGCAAGGCATAATCCTTATAAGATACCAATCACTAAAAGGTATAGTAATATTAGGACATTAATTAAAACATTTTTCTTTTAAAAACAATAGTTTATTGACATAAATAGTTTCGTATCATCGTCCCCTAAATGCTGTAGACGTCTTAAGCATAAGAGGGCGCTGGATTGTACTGAGGCTCTCCCTCGTAAGTGACCTCAGCCACGAAACCCGAGTCCCCGTTGACGTTGTAGGACACCTTCTGCAGGCGACCGTCGGGAAGGAGCACGTAGTAGGATCCCTGAGTGTCGTAGCCATCACGGGCTTCCTGGTGGCCGAAGTCGTTGCCCGAGTAGTCGTCCTTGACGGCGTAGTTGAAGTCGTACTTAGCTGGTTCCTGTCAGTAGAAAACAATTTCAAATCAAATGTTATAACAAATGATTTTGGATTTGATTAATTTGATTTATACTTTGAAAATAATTATGAATTTAGAGTTTATTAACTTTTTTTAAGATTTCAACTTATAACTGACCTCGTGAGATGGGGGAGAGGCGTATCCATACTGGGGCTGGGAGGGGCCACCAAAAACGGCACCCACAAGGGACAACAACAAACAAATCTGTCAGAAAGAAAACAACAGTGAATAAAAAATGTTGTTCCGATGGAATTGTGAAAGTTAAAAACCCTTTCAATTAGTTAAATCATCTGCAGTTTCAGTATAATCACTCAAACAGAACTGGTACAGAGATTGTAACTGCATTTCAATGTGATTGTTACTAAGCAATAAAAGTAATCCTGAATAAAAGAGAAAAAACTATATGTAAACGGCACATGCAAGACATGATATATAATCATTTTCGAATTAAATATAATTTTGGGAATTAAATCGATTAGAACTAGCATTAACAGCTAATCCTATTCAAAGTAAATCGTCTGAAGCGTTTTACCTTAGCGATCATGGTGAGTCTTTGGAGTGGAGTGCGATGATACAGACTTTGAACGTGGCGATATATATAGGTCTAGACCTTGGCTAAGAAGGAGGAGCCTCTTGTGGCTGCAGGAGAAAGGTCCTCCCTTCCAAAGACGTTCTTCGCTGTCACAACGCCCATCATCTGTCCTTGACATTGCCTTTCCTTAGCTCGTGGTCTGACGAGAAGAACGAATGGGATCTCTGGCATACCAATAACGCATTACTATATTATTATTATTATTATTATTATTATTATTATTATTATTATTATTATTATTATTATTATTATCATCATCATGATTATTATTAGCTAAGCTATAGCCCTAGTTGGGAAAGTAGGATGCTATAAGCCCAAAGACTCCAATAGGGAAAAAAGCCCAGTTAGTATAAATGCTCAGCTTATGATTTGATTTAGGGTATTCTCTCAAGCATTCTGGATCTAGCCATTTTAGATTGAAAGATATTTAAATAGAAATATCTTTTAAAACTTATGAAAATAATTTGATTTTCAACCCATACAAGGATTTTCAAGTACACAGGTAACTCATAATAAAACAAATCATCTATCAAAGGAAGTTGTTTTATCTCTTATAAAAGTCAGTATTGGAAGTTTATCATGTCGTATGAAGTGTACAATGCAAGGAAATATAGTATTTACAGTAATTATCATTATATTGTCCACATATATTTCGTATTCACGTGTCGGTCTCTGGATCCCCCTTCCTAGCCCATCTAGGATATTATTATTATTATTATTATTATTATTATTATTATTATTATTATTATTATTATTATTATTATTATTATTATTATTATTACTTTCTGAGCTATAACCCTAGATGGAAAAGCAGAATGATATATGCCCAAGGGCCCTAACAGGGAAAATAGCGCAATGAGGAAAAGAAACAAGGAAAAATAAAAAGTTTTAAGAACAGCAACAACATTAAAATAAATATTTCCTATATAAACTATAAAAATAGAAATTAGATAGAATAGTGTGCCCGAGTGTAACCTCAAGCAAGAGAACTCTAACCCAAAACAGTCGAAGACCATGGAACAGAGGCTATGGGACTACCCATGGTTTGATTTTGGAGTAGCTTTCTACTAGAAGAGCTGCTTACCTATAGTCAATCTCTGGCACCTTCCGAATATTCTGAGCATCCTTTGCGTTCGAATCCCTACCGGGCTGTGTTGTACAGCACCAAGTGCCGGATGTGCAATTAGTTCTGGCATCCTTATTTTTTTTTTTTTCTCTGTGAGGATCGGTCCCATTCGGCATTCAAACTACAAGTGCTGTTTTGCTGTGACCAATTTGTGGAATAATCTTCCTATCAAGTGGTTGAAATGATTGAACTGTAGAAACTCAAATGTGGAGTGGATACTTAGTAGTTGAGTCTTACTTCATAGTCCATTTGTTGGATTATATTTAGTTTTTTATTCATTTTATCTCTAGTATTTCAGTATTTGTTTCTCAATTTCTTTTTCTCGTATTAGTGTGGTATTTCCATCAAGGACTCGTGGTTTTTATAGTCCGCTTTTCTAAATAGACGCAACTTGACTTGTAATAATAATAATAATAATAATAATAATAATAATAATAATAATAATAATAATAATATGATGCATACTGCATCTAAAAAAATCATAGTTTTTCATAACTAAAACAATTTGCTCCCTACGTACTTCCTGGTCATGAAGATGATTCTGTGTACGACAGGGTCGTGTGCAAAAGGGTCAAAACGTATATATCTAAAAGATTACTTCAATCATCCTCTTTGATTCTATTTTTCCACATAAAAATTATATCGTATTATTATTATTATTATTATTATTATTATTATTATTATTATTAGCTAAGCTACAACACTAATTGGGTAAGCAAGATGCTGTAGGTCCAAGGGCTCCAACATGGAAATAGCCCAGTGAGTAAAGGAAACAATGAAACAAATAGAAGAGTGTGCCTGAGTCTTGCCTAACTCAAGTCAGTGGTTGGCCATGGTACAGAGACTATGGCACTACCCAAATGGAGAACAATTATTTATTCTACTGTCCTAAGAAGAGCAGCTAAAGAGTCTCTTCTACCCATACCAAGTGGAAAATAGTCACAGAATATTTACAGTGTAATAGTTAACCACTAATGAAAACGATTTTTTTTTTTGTGTGTTGTCAGGTGTATGAGAAAACAGGAGAACGTGTAAAGAAAGTGCAAGACTATTATCAGAGAACTATCCAATGTAGTAATATGTGGCCAGTCAAAGGACTCAATAACTCACTAGGGATAGTATCACAAAGAGTGGCTGGTTCCTTACCTATCCTGTTACCTACTGAAAATAAGGTTTTCATTCTTCAGTACGACTTAGTAATTAATTGCGAACTGAAATCTTTAGTTTTCGCATCGGAAACCAGCGACCTTTTCTTCTAGCATTTGGTTAAGATAATTCGAAATTAACTTTCCAGTGGTGTTAATCTTATTTCGCTTTCATTCTGAAAACCGCAAATCATATGGACAGCAACATACCGTGAAGCTTAGAAAATGCAGAAAAAAAAAACTTTGTCTGGTTAACAGAAGTTAAAACTTCATTTATTGTTTGGTAATTTTGTTTATAGAAGATCCAATTCTTATAAATACTATTTGTTATCTTATAAACGTGTTGAGGTTTCGATTTTAATCGATAGACGGAATAAAATAGATAAATATAGAGACAGGTAGATAGATTACTTGATAGATAGGAAATTAGATAGATTGATTGATAGATAGGTAGATATATTGACAGAGAGATAGATTAAAAGAGCTTTGGTAAGGCATAACCATTATAATATACCAATCACTGAAAGGCATAGTAATATTAGGACATGAATTAAAAAAATTTTCTTTTAAAAACAATAGTTTATTGACATAAATAGTTTCGTATCATCGTCCCCTAAATGCTGTAGACGTCTTAAGCATAAGAGGGCGCTGGATTGTACTGAGGCTCTCCCTCGTAAGTGACCTCAGCCACGAAACCCGAGTCCCCGTTGACGTTGTAGGACACCTTCTGCAGGCGACCGTCGGGAAGGAGCACGTAGTAGGATCCCTGAGTGTCGTAGCCATCACGGGCTTCCTGGTGGCCGAAGTCGTTGCCCGAGTAGTCGTCCTTGACGGCGTAGTTGAAGTCGTACTTGGCTGGTTCCTGTCAGCACAAGAAGATTTATTAATGCTAACTTTCAGAGGATTATTTCGGTTATATGTTTATAAGATAAACAGTCCATTAATCAGTGGCGACTTTCATCTTTTAATTTCTATATGAACTCTTTTATCATAGGGTTAAATGTAAGATAAGTTACCCTACATTTATCCATATGATAAAAATAATTGAAGTTTAAATCTTTTCTGATATTAATTACATATCGCTGGAAATATTTTATACCTACAAGAAGCATAATTCCATTCTTACCTCGTGAGTAGGTTGAGGGTCGTAGCCATAGGAAGGCTGCGAAGGAGCACCAAAGACAGCGGCAACTAAGGCCAAAGCCAAACAGGTCTGTTCGAAAAAGAAAATCCAGTATGATTAGATATGTAGGTCAAGGATCTGCAAAAAGTACTTCATTATTTCAAAGAACTATATAATCTTACGGGGTAACCATCAGACAGATAACTACTGAGATTACTGAAGTCTCAATGTTGAACTGGCTGACATAAGTCTTTTTGTAGTTCATATATGAAATATGTTTTGATGTTGTTTTTTGAATATTTTATTAATTATTTCTCATATCGTTTATTTATTTTATTTTTTGATTTCCTAACTGGGCTATTTTTCCCTGTTGGAGCATCTTGGTTTTAGAACTAGGGTTGTAGCATAGATAATGATAATAATAATGATAACAATAATAATAATGATAATGTTAATAATAATAATGATGATGTTGATAATAATAATAATAATAATAAGCTCATGGTTCCTATACGTGGCGTATTCCATAACAATCAATTTGAAAGAGATATCTAAGTTAATTTGTAAATCTTAATAGTAAATCCGCAATTGCTTTCATCCGTTACCTTAGCAATCATGATGAGTTACAGAGGAGGACTGATGTCATGGAATGGAGTGAGCTGCTTATATACCGGAAAAGAGAAAGGAAGTCCCTTGGTTAGAGTTCTACGAAGAGTCCCCACCACTCAGGACTACCGGTGGTTCTTGCCGACCACTGATGATAGTCTCCAGCGAAGGTCGAGTTTATGAACAAACATATCTTGCAACGGAAAGTTGACTCGTGGTTGGAATGCAATTCGTGACATAGACCTCGTTTCGACGGTCATTAACTGTCTGGACTGGGGCTTTATTGAATTCTTTGAATTTTTTTTTTTTCGGAAAACCGAATATCACCATGATCATCAAAGCTGTACTAGTCAGGGCCACCCATACTAGGTTAGTTTACTGCGAGCGATCAGATCAAAGTCTCCCGCTATCACCAATTCGCAGTGGCCAGCGTGGGGATGAAAATGGGTACTTTGAAATTTTTTTTTTTAATTTATTTATTTATTTATTTATTTATTTTTTTTTTTTTTTTTTTTTTGCGGAAAACTGAGTATTACCATGATCAGCAAAGCTATACTAGTCAGGGCCACCCATATTAGGTTGGTTTGATGTGAGCGACTAGACCAAAGTCTCCCGCCATCACCAATACGCAGTGGCCAGCGTGGTGATGGAAATGCCTAAACCTTAGACAAATCCAAGATATGTCTGAGGCCTTTGTTCTGCAGTGGATTAGGAACTGCTGCATTTGTGGTTTGTTACCCGATTTTTAAGTAACGAAAAATACCTTCGTTATTCAATGACAAGAAAAATATCAAAACAGTAGACACTAGCAGTACTTAAAATCGTCATTTTCTCGTCTTGCATAGCTGCAACGAGTCCAGATATCTTATTTCTATTATAACGTTAGGCTAAGGTACTCCGGGGTCATGAGGTCCGACGAATTTAAACCAAACTTCCTCTGAATTGGTCTTCCACAGAACCCTCTTAGAGCTAGTGGGTCCTGGTCTTCCACTATCTTGGGTTAGAGTTATCTTGCTTGAGGGTACGCTTAGAGACACTAATCTAGTAGTCTTCTGTTACTCACTTTTTTTTTTTTTTTCAACGGTGTATGCGTCAACCTTAATAGAAGGGGCACGGATGTCTGGTTTATATTATTATTATTATTATTATTATTACTATTATTATTATTATTATGTGCTAAGCTACAACCCTAGTTGGAAAAGGAAGATGCTATAAGCCCAAGGGCTCCAACATGGAAAAATTGGTTAGATGTATTCTCTTCCTCTGGATTTTTTTAACGGTGTGTAGGGCAACCTTAATAGAAGGACCGTGGATGTTTGGCTTATTATTATTATTATTATTATTATTATTATTATTATTATTATTATGTGCTAAGCTACAACCCTAGTTGGAAAAGGAAGATGCTATAAGCTTAAGGGCTCCAACTAGGAAAAACGCCCTGTGAGAAAAGGAAATACGTTGCCTTTCATTCATCTGTTCCTTTATCTTCCCCTCGAGTATTCATTTTCAAAAGCATCGTTTCTGTCCTTCCTTCGGTTTAAGTGACTATCCTGGAGGGTACTAAGCTTTGGATGGTGTGTATAAGGTATGCAGTTATTTCTTAAAGTCATAATTGCTCCATCATAAGACGCTACTCTACAGTATCTTATAGTTTTATTTCAGCTGTAACCACATTGTGGAATGATCTTCCTAATAAAGTAGTTGAATCATTGGAACTTTGGAACCTGGAACATCAGAAGTTCCACAATCAGTGGAAGTTTGGAACCTGGAGCATTAGAAGTTCCACAATCATTGGAACTTTGAGATCTGGAGCATCAGAAGTTCCATAATCAGTGGAACTTTGGAACCTGGAACATCAGAAGTTCCACGGTCAGTGGAAATTTGGAACCTGGAACATCAGACGTTCCACAATCAGTGGAACTTTGGCACCTGGAATATCAGAAGTTCCACAATCAGTGGAACTTTGGAACCTGGAACATCAGAAGTTCCACGGTCAGTGGAAATTTGGAACCTGGAACATCAGACGTTCCACAATCAGTGGAACTTTGGAACCTGGAATATCAGAAGTTCCACAATCAGTGGAACTTTGGAACCTGGAACATCAGAAGTTCCACGGTCAGTGGAAATTTGGAACCTGGAACATCAGACGTTCCACAATCAGTGGAACTTTGGCACCTGGAATATCAGAAGTTCCACAATCAGTGGAACTTTGGAACCTGGAACATCAGAAGTTCCACGGTCAGTGGAAATTTGGAACCTGGAACATCAGACGTTCCACAATCAGTGGAACTTTGGAACCTGGAATATCAGAAGTTCCACAATCAGTGGAACTTTGGAACCTGGAATATCAGAAGTTCCACAATCAGTGGAAATTTGGAACCTGAATCATCAAAAGTTCCACAATCAGTGGAACTTTGGAACCTGGAGCATCAGAAGTTCCATAATGAATTGAACTTTGGAACCTGGAACATCAGAAGTTCCACAATCATTGGAACTTTGAGACCTGGAGCATCAGTAGTTCCATAATCAGTGGAACTTTGGAACCTGGAATATCAGAAGTTCCACAATCAGTGGAACTTTGGAACCTGGAATATCAGAAGTTCCACAATCAGTGGAACTTTGGAACCTGGAACATCAGAAGTTCCACAATCAGTGGAAATTTGGAACCTGGAACATCAGAAGTTCCACAGTCAGTGGAATTTTGGAACCTGGAACATCAGAAGTTCCACAGTCAGTGGAACTTTGGAACCTGGAACATCAGAAGTTCCACAATCAGTGTAACTTAGGAACCTGGAACATTAGAAGTTCCACAATCAGTGTAACTTTGGAACCTGGAACATCAGAAGTTCCACAATCAGTGGAAATTTGGAACCTGGAACATCAGAAGTTCCACAATCAGTGGAAATTTGGAACCTGGAATATCAGAAGTTCCACAATCAATGGAACTTTGGAACCTGGAGCCTCAGAAGTTCCAAAATCAGTGGAAATTTGGAACCCGGAATATCAGAAGTTCCACAATCCGTGGAACTTTGGAACCTGGAGCCTCAGAAGTTTCATAATCAGTGGAAATTTGGAACCTGGAACATCAGAAGTTCCACAATCAGTGGCAATTTGGAACCTGGAACATCAGAAGTTCCACAATCAGTGGAACTTTGGAACCTGGAACATCAGAAGTTCCACAATCAGTGGAAATTTGGAACCCGAAACATCAGACGTTCCACAATCAGTGAAAACTTGGAACCTGGAACATCAGAAGTTCCACAATCAGCGGAACTTTGGAACCTGGAACCTCAGAAGTTCCACAATCAGTGGAAATTTGGAACCTGGAACATCAGAAGTTCCACAATCAGTGGAAATTTGGAACCTGGAATATCAGAAGTTCCACAATCAATGGAACTTTGGAACCTGGAGCCTCAGAAGTTCCAAAATCAGTGGAAATTTGGAACCCGGAATATCAGAAGTTCCACAATCCGTGGAACTTTGGAACCTGGAGCCTCAGAAGTTTCATAATCAGTGGAAATTTGGAACCTGGAACATCAGAAGTTCCACAATCAGTGGCAATTTGGAACCTGGAACATCAGAAGTTCCACAATCAGTGGAACTTTGGAACCTGGAACATCAGAAGTTCCACAATCAGTGGAAATTTGGAACCCGAAACATCAGACGTTCCACAATCAGTGAAAACTTGGAACCTGGAACATCAGAAGTTCCACAATCAGTGGAAATTCGGAACCTGGAACATCAGAAGTTCCACAATCAGTGGAAATTTGGAACCTGGAACATCAGAAGTTCCACAATCAGTGGAACTTTGGAACCTGGAACATCAAAAGTTCCACAGATAGTGGAAATTTGGAACCCGAAACATCAGACGTTCCACAATCAGTGGAAATTTGGAACCTGGAATATCAGAAGTTCCACAATCAATGGAACTTTGGAACATGGAACCTCAGAAGTTCCAAAATCAGTGGAAATTTGGAACCCGGAATATCAGAAGTTCCACAATCCGTGGAACTTTGGAACCTGGAGCCTCAGAAGTTTCATAATCAGTGGAAATTTGGAACCTGGAACATCAGAAGTTCCACAATCAGTGTAACTTTGGAACCTGGAACATCAGAAGTTCCACAATCAGTGGAACTTTGGAACCCGAAACATCAGACGTTCCACAATCAGTGAAAACTTGGAACCTGGAACATCAGAAGTTCCACAATCGGTGGAAATTCGGAACCTGGAACATCAGAAGTTCCACAATCAGTGGAAATTTGGAACCTGGAACATCAGAAGTTCCACAATCAGTGGAACTTTGGAACCTGGAACATCAAAAGTTCCACAGACAGTGGAAATTTGGAACCCGAAACATCAGACGTTCCACAATCAGTGGAAATTTGGAACCTGGAGCCTCAGAAGTTCCATAATCAGTGGAAATTTGGAACCTGGAACATCAGAAGTTCCACAATTAGTTTAACTTTAGAACCTGGAGCATCAGAAGTTCCATAATCAGTGGAAATTTGGAATCTTGAACATCAGAAGTTCCACAATCAGTGGAACTTTTGAACCTGGAACATCAGAAGTTCCACAATCAGTGGAACTATGGAACCTGGAACATCAGAAGTTCCACAATTAGTGGAACTTTGGAACCTGGAACTTCAAAATTTCACATTTTTTTAGGATGCTTTTTTGTTGAGCATGTTGACACAAGTCTCGTTTTATAGTTTATAAATGAGTGATCTATTTTAAAATTGTTAATGATTTTAAAATATTTCATATTTTTATTAATTTATTATATATAGTTTATTTGCTATTCCCTTATTTCCATTCCTCATTGGGCTACTTTCCCTGTTGGAGCCCTTGGACTTAAAGGCTTCTACTTTTCCGAAAAAAGTTGTAGCTTGGCTAATAATAATAATAATGATAATAATAATACTTTCCCTGCTGAAGGCCTTAGATTTATAGCCTTCTATTTTTCCAAAAAATGTTGTAGCTTGGCTAATAATATTAATAATAATAATAATAATAATAATAATAATAATAATAATAATAATTTCATGTCCTTCCATTTAATTTCAATCGTCATCAGGTTAACTTCAAATGTTCTTGTTGATATATGACGACCCTGTGCATCATGAGAAATAAGTTCACACCAGACAAGGTAACAAAATGAAAGTAGGCTACTTCGTAGACTTGTCTTAAGGCAACGAAGGGGTGATTAGAATTTAGAGCATTCGGTTATGTCTTCTTCCTAAATGAAGACCTTAACTGTAAGGGTTCAGAGTATAGTTCTTCATGTTTAGGAATAGTTATTATCATTATTACGATTATTATTATTATTATTATTATTATTATTGTTATTATCAGTATTATTATTAATATTATTATTATTATTATTACTTGCTAAGCTACAACCTTAGTTGGAAAAGCAGGAGGCTATGAGCCCAATGGCCCCAATAGGGAAAATAGCCTAGTGAGGAAAGGAAACAAGGAAAAATTAAATATTTTAAGAACTGTAATATTAAAATTAATATTTCCTTCATAAACTATAAAAATTTATCAAAACAAGAGGAAAAGAGATTAGATAGAATAGTTTTCCCGAGTGTACTCTCAAGCAAGAGAGCTCTAAACCAAGACAGTGGAACACCATGGTACAAAGGCTATGGCACTACCCAAGACTAGAGAACAATGGTTTGATTTTGGAGTGTCCTCCTAGAAGAACTGCTTACCATAGCTATAGAGTCTCTTCCACCCTTGTATCAGTCGGCGTCACACATTTAATCTCTTCATAGAGTGGCATGTTTTTAAACCGTCCAAATATGCAACGTTGCAGTCAGCACTGTTTGTTTGACAGTTCAAATTCCAGCTGTTACGAATTTGTGGAATGATCTTCCTAATCGGGTAGTTGAATCAGTAGAACTTCAAAAGTTCAAAGTTGGAGCAAATGTTTTTATGTTGACCAGGCTGACATGAGTCTTTTTATAGTTTATATAGGACATATTTGTTTTTGACGTTGTTAATAGTTTATGTAGGACATTTCTGTTTTGACTCTGTTACTTTTTTTAGAATGATTTATTGTTAATTTATTCTCATCATTTATTTATTTCCTTATTTCCTTTTCTCACTGGGCTATTTTTCCCTTTTGGAGCCCTTGGGCTTATAGCATCTTGCTTTTCCAACTAGGGTTGTAGCTTGGTTAGTAATAATAATAATAATAATAATAATAATAATAACAACTAGCCAACACGATCCGTCTTAAATGACGGTTAGATAGATACGTACACATACGCACACACAGATTCAATCCTTCTCACCCATTCCTGCTTTCCTAACTACTTCTTGAGGTACCACTTCTCACCAGAGTATGACTATTCCCTTTCCTTGGCCATACCATTCAGCGTGACAGGAAAGGTATATATATATATATATATATATATATATATATATATTTATATATATACATACATACATACATATATGTATATATATATATATATATATATATATATATATATATATATATATATATATATATAATTTCAGACACTTGCTATTCATTATGTCCTTTGTAATATAAAAGACTCAGCAAGCTGTGTACAACACCATAATATCCTGATATTAATGAAATGAAGCTAGATGTAAGTAACTTTATACATACTGTATCTTAAAACTATTATTTCCAACGTGTTATAACTCAGTAATCTATGTGATGTATTTTTATGACAGATAAATCAACTATAAAAGATACTTCACTTTCTTAGCTATATAACATAAAAAACTTTTATAATACAGTATAGCTCTTTAATAAAATCAATATTTAATAATACCTGTATGTTATAATGCTTCAGTCTAGCTTTTTATTATTATTATTATTATTACTAGCCAAGCTATAACCCTAGTTGGAAAAGCAAGATGCTACAAGCCCAAGGGCTCCAATAGGGAAAAATAGCCCAGTGAGGAAAGGAAATAAGGAAATAAATAAATGATGAGAATAAATTAACAATACATCATTCTAAAATCTGTAACAGCGTCAAAACAGATATGTCCTATATAAACTATTAACAACGTTAAAAACATATATGTCATATATAAACTATAAAAAGACTCATGTCAACCTGGTCAACATAAAAAAATTCGCTCCAACTTTGAACTTTTGAAGTTCTACTGATTCAACTACCCGATTAGGAAGATCATTCCACGGCTTTTATGTAATACAGAATTATTTTCACACTAATACCTTCGAACAAAAAGCATTATGGATTCTTTCTAAGGTACATTATATATTCAATCAGGGTTTTGAATTAATTCATAACATTCTTATTATGAAGCATTATGTAATATCCCTGCATTGTTTGAAATAATTTTAAAATCATCGTTTTAACCGTAGTTTACACTGCACGGTAGAGTTGCCAGATTTCTTAAATGAGAAAAGGCTAACTTCTAATCAAACGCAGCTTTAAAAGGCCAACCTATTAGTAGAAAAAGGCCAAAAATATAGTATTTGAGGCCCACCTTTTATTCATGAAATTACCAAAAGCCAACCAATTTCAAAAAGGCCAAATTTGAGGTTGTTTGGCCTGAAAAAGGACACCGTGGCAACCCTGCTACACGGTATAAAAGGTGATTGAGGAAAAACAATAATAATACCAATGCCCTAATATCGCAAGAGGGTCTGTCCCTCTCTTTTATTCTTCTCCTGTACTTCTCTTTCTCCCTATTTCCTTAATCTTTCCCATCCCGAGTACCTGCCTATGAGCTACAAACTGGATTGGATCCAGGGGTACTCTTCCTTTCCCCATATTCCCCATTTCCCTATTCTTATTATTATTAATATCTACTTATTATAACTGGTGCCAATCTACTTGAAGACTGAGTTCTGTTGGGAAGAAATTATTAAGGTTTATAGAAAAGCCTTATATATATATATATATATATATATATATATATACATATTATATATATATATATGTATATATATATATATATATATATATATATATATATATATATATATATATATATATATATGATGTTCATTGAACAGAAGTAACATATAATATCGTTTGCGGTGTAATCTTAGAATTTGCAACCAGAGAGCTCGTGAGTTTTGAGGTTAAACTGCCACAGGAAACAGGAGGAAATTACGGTCAAGTGGATGATAAAAGTAAAATACTGGTAATGCTGACGTAGCATTTTTACTACATTCCTTAACTTCAAGCTACTAAAATTGATATTTTTTTTTTATCATTCTCTTCATAGATCGCATTAGAATAGATTTATTAGGTGTAGTTCATTTAGATATCCTCGTGAAAATTAAAAAATAACGTCTAAATATTTAGATTAGTATGCACACACACACACACACACACAGATTCAACCTTTCCCATACCCTTTACCGTTCCTAACTACAATCCGCTGGTTCGGGAATTTGTGGGAGAGTGTGGTATCCGAGTGTAACCCTCCTGCTTCCCCCTCTCACCAAGGTATGAGTACATCCTCTCCCCCCTGAGCATGACAGGAATATATATATATATATATATATATATATATATATATATGTATATATATATATATATATATATATCTATATATATGTGTGTGTATATATGTATGTATGTGTGTGTGTGGATGGGTGGGTGGGCGTACGTGTATGTATTCACTTCATGGCGATATTTACTTTCTTCAAGAGACGCAGCTTCCATTTCATAAATGACATTACATCGTTGTTGCGTCATCAAGAGCATGCTTCCCCCTCCCCTCTGCCCCCCCCCCCAGAACGTTTGAGAAGGGAGAACTCTTCCCCATGTGTCTAAGCAAATAAATAGGTAATGTTCTAAGAATCTAAAGCCCCCCTGACACTTGCGCGCATTTTTGCCACGCACTGGCACGCATTGATGCGAGCCAGTGCGTGCCACTTTTTGGCATGCACTGGTGTTTTTCGCGCACTGTTCACGACCAGTTCACTCCAGTTCGCGCATCGTTCACGCGACGTTCACGCGACGTTCACGCGATGGCACGAATTGGCACGCGTAGTTCGCGCATCGTTCACGCGAGTTCACTCATCATTCCGCATCGTTTCCGCATCGTTCACGCCAGTTCACGCCAGTTCACGAATTGGCCACTCCATATAAAAACGGGGCTTCTCCAACCCGAGGACATTCTTGGATTGGCTTCAGACGAGACAACATGCTTACTGTCAGAGACACCATTGCATTGAGAAGAAGATACCTATACCTAGCAGCTGCTGTAGCATTTGTTGGACTGCATCAGAAAAGGCTGGCAAAGGAAAAAGAGAAACAAAAGCCCACCCTACCTCGAAGAAAGATACAAAGGAAAGTGTGGGTCAGGGAATGGTTAACCAGAAGGCACTCGTTTGGACACTATGACAGTCTATTGACTGAACTCCACAAGGAAGATCCAAAGGGCTACAAAAATTACCTCAGAATCACACCTGACCTGTTTCAAGAGATGGTTGAGAAGTTAACCCCGCACCTCCTGAAGCAGTCTACCTTCATGAGGGAACCGCTTCAAGTTGGACTCAAGCTTGCTGTTACCCTCCGCTTTTTAGCCACTGGAAATTCCTATCAAAGTCTACAGTACAGCTTCAGGGTTGAAGCAAGTACCATCAGCAAGTTAATACCAGAGGTGTGTAAAGCCATCATCGCTGCCTACAAGGACGAAGTGCTGCGTTGCCCCAAAACTGAAGAGGCCTGGAAGGAAGTTGCTGCCAGATTCAGCTCCAGATGGAATTACCACAACTGTCTGGGGGCTGTGGACGGAAAGCACATTGCCATAAGGAAGCCACCCAATGCTGGCTCTTACTACTACAACTACAAGGGCTTCCACAGCATTGTACTGATGGCAGTCGCAGATGCTTCCTACAGGTTCCTCTATGTGGATGTTGGGGCAGAGGGTGGTGCGTCGGATGGAGGAACATGGAGCAACTGTTCTCTGCATGATGCTGTAGAAGACAACATAGCTGGAGTGCCTCAACCAGAACCACTCCCTAATGATGACCACCCAGTGCCCTATCACTTCGTTGGGGATGACGCCTTTGCTCTACGAACCTGGATGATGAAACCATTCTCCCATCGGTCACAAGTCCTACGAGAACGCATATATAGCTACAGGTTGTCTCGTGCCCGACGTGTCGTTGAGAATGCCTTTGGAATTTTAAGTCAAAGGTTCCGTTGCTTCTTGACGACTATGCAGCAGAAGCCCAGCACCATCAACCTGATCACCATGTGTGCCTGTGTCCTGCACAACCTCGTCCTCATCAAATACCCAGGTGCTTTGTCAGAAGTGGACTACGAAGATCCGGACACACATGCTCTGATCCCTGGTGCATGGAGGAATGAGCAAAACCTGCAGGGGCTGATGACTCTACCCGGCCATCATATCCAGAAGGATGCAAAGGATCAGCGAGACTACCTTTCACATTACTACATGTCCCCTGCTGGTGCTGTCCCTTGGCAAGAAAAAATTGTAGTACCTCCATGAGCTGTATAGTTGTTCCATTTTGTAAATAAAAGAAACGTATATTTTTCGTTTGTATTTTTTGTGGCCCTTTATTTTAGTTTCTATAAGAAAGCATTTGATTTACATATAAATAGCAGACATAAAATATGTACAACTATTAAGAAAGCATTTTATTTTTACATTCAAACAGCAAACTTCAAAATTTCTTGGGTTTATTTTTCATTACATTTTTATTTAAAACAAATGTGCATCTTGATTGGTAATAGATGGAAATAAGTGTGTGCATGAATTAAGACATCATTTAATTTTTACATGAAAACAGCAAACTTCAAAATTTCTTGGGTTTATTTTTCATAACATTTTTATTTAAAAGAAATGTGCATCTTGATTGGTAATAGATGAAAATAAGTGTGTGCATGAATTAAGACATCATTTAATTTTTACATGAAAACAGCAAACTTCAAAATTTCTTGGGTTTATTTTTCATAACATTTTTATTTAAAAGAAATGTGCATCTTGATTGGTAATAGATGAAAATAAGTGTGTGCATGAATTAAGACATCATTTAATTTTTACATGAAAACAGCAAACTTCAAAATTTCTTGGGTTTATTTTTCATAACATTTTTATTTAAAACAAAAAATGTGCATCTTGATTGGTAAATAGATGAAAATAAGTGTGTGCATGAATTAAGACATCATTTAATTTTTACATGAAAACTGCAAACTTAAAAATTTCTAGGGTTTATTTTTCATTTCATTTTTATTTAAAACAAAAAATGTGCATCTTGATTGGTAATAGATGAAAATAAGTGTGTGCATGAAATAAGACATCATTTCATTTTTACATGAAAAACAGCAAACTTAAAAAAATTTGCCTATAGCGACAATACGTCAACAAAGGCAGGATCGTTACCTCGATCGTGTCGAAATCCCCGAGCTAACAATATAAGCATTTTATGCGGAGCTAAATAGCTAGATTATTAAAGCAAAACAAACTGGGAACGTCGCTCTAGCAAACTAAATGACCCATAAGAGCGAGCGATAGCATCCTGGATGCCTCCGGTAGGCAACAGCTCTTGTTTACGTTAATATCACTTTTGATTTCATTCAAAATGACAAGAGCTTACATTTATACATAGTAAAGATAATACTCAACTTTCCATTATTTTTTCACATTAAGACAGCAAATATAAAAACATATTAGCTTTATTTTTCTTTCATTTTCATTAATTTTTTGTTTCCTTTTTGCTTCTCTTCATTATAAAGATAAAAATAGTTTGAAATAAGATATCATTTTTTTTCCACATTAAGACAGCAAATATAAATTTTTTGGGGGTTTATTTTTCTTCACTTTTATTATTTTTTACTTTACTGTTTCTTTCTTTGTATTTTAAGGAAATAGATGAAAAGTGTTTGTAAATATATAAATAGTTTATTTACATTAAAACAACATATATATACAAGTATCACACTTCAATTATGTACAAATATTTTACACTATTTAAATTTCCTTGTCCTTGACTGGTGGGGTATCAAGCTCCTTGGACGAGTAGAGGGGTGAGGGTGTCATGGCTTCATCAAGGCTGCTGTCGATGGTCCCTGGGGTCAGGACAGGGAAGGTCAATGGACTTTTGAATGCCGCCGACAGCGACGTTAATGAAGGTGCTGGTGAAGGAGCCTGGACAAGGGTGGGTGACGACACTGGCACTGATGGCGAGGTCACCTGGACAGGGGTGGATGACAGTGGAGTTGGCATCCCTGGGTACCACTCCGTGGTACGGGGCAAGGAAGAAGGGCTTGACTGCGGCACCCAGTTATGACTGGCTGGACGATGCTGTTGCTGCTGCTCTGGCTGTGCATGCGAGGGTCCTGGTTGAGGGGACTGCCAAGGTTGCTGCTGGTGAGGGGGTTGCCAAGGTGACTGCTGGTGAGGGGGTTGCCAAGGTGACTGCTGGTGAGGGGGCTGCCAAGTTGACTGCTGGTGAGGGGGCTGCCAAGGTGACTGTTGCTGAGGGGGTTGCTGATGCACAGGGGGATGCACAGGGGGCTGTAAAGTTGCTGTTGCTGTGGGCCTGCCCAGGTCTCTGAGGATTGTTGCTGTGCCTGCTGCAAGACCTGAGTCTCGTCCCTGTAACGTTGTGTGAGATTGAGGCACTCTATTTGGAATTCGTGCCATCGGTGTACTGGGATGGCACGCATGTAGCCTTCCAGCAGGCACGAAAAATCGTGCACAATCTTGTGCTGGCCCATAAACGTTGGGGTTGACGAATCAGCTTTCGACACAAGCTGAAACATAAAAAATATTATAAAAATATATTATATATTATATATATGTATATATGTAACAAACATTGAAACAATTTAGTACAGCATTTTAATGCAACAGATAGCATATGTCAAAAAAAATTAATACTCACATTCCTCAATATATTGCTGAAATCCTTCTCCGACACATAGGTGTCGCTGTGAGAGGTGTCAAGTGTTCGGCAGGACCCCTTCCCCTTGTCCTTCCTGGTGGTGGTAGATGCCTGGCTGCGAGTCCCCGTCGACCTCACGTCATCGTCGACTTCGCTGGCTGTCGTGGCACCTCCTTCGGAGCCACGAAACTCCTCACTGGCGACTGTCTCTCCCCGGACGATGTGCTGTATGAGGAACGACCAAGTGTCCATGATGAAGTCATCACGGCCACTCCTTTGGGCTTGGCCAGCTCCACTCTTCTTCTCCTTCTTCATAATTTTGCCAACCCTCGTCCTCAAGTTTTCGTAGCGTTTTTTGCACTGGGCAGCAGTGGCAGGAGGTTCCAGCTGGCTTCCTATATATGCCCACCTGCTGTCCTTCAACACCTTGTTTATCCACTCCTTGTGTTTCTTGTCAAAGAGCATGGGGTTCTCCTTGACAAGGTCGGCCAACGTAGTCTCCGTCTCTTCCGTCCACTGGTAGTCAGGGATGTCCTTCTTAGACACCCGAACCCGCTTCTTCTTTAAATCGTCATCACAGGATACCTGGCTCTGGCTTGTATACTGCTGTGTCTCCGGGATGACCATATCGAGACTTGAAAATGATGAATGAGGAGAATCTCGATCTGCAGTCTCCTCCATCACGTCCATTTTCCTCCCCCTTCCCTTTGGCTGCTTCAGTTTAGGCATGTTGTCTCCTCGCTGGCGAACTCTGGAATGGCTAGGAGTGTCCTCGGACCTCAATTTATATACCCCCTAATCCCCTTAATCACACGAGAGCTCCACCCCCTGATAATCCCACGAGAGCTCCACTGGCGGAGTAGGAGGGCACTAGCATGAGTAGGCGGGCACTAGCGTGAACCGGCGGGAACTGGCGTGAACTGGAGTGAACGATGCAGGAACTGGCGTGAACTGGAGTGAACGATGCGGGAACTGGAGTGAACGATGCGCGAACTAGCGTGAACAGTGCGAGACAATGCGGGAGTACAATGCGTGATAATGTCAGTGGGAAGGCTGCGATGCGGGAACTGGCGTGAACTGGAGTGAACAGTGCGGGAACTGGAGTGAACGATGCGTGAACTGGCGTGCACGATGCTTGGAAGGGGAAGCATGGCACGCATTGGTACGCTCTGGCACGCCAGTTCCCGCACTGTTCACTCCAGTTCACTCCAGTTCACTCCAGTTGGCGCATCGTTCACGACTATTTCACGGCCATTTATAGCGTGCCAATGCGTGCCACAAACTTTAAACATTTCAAAGTTTTGGGCCTGCATGGCACGCATTGGTACGCTCTGGCACGCGAGTTCTCGCACTGTTCACGACATTTTCACGGCTCGTTCACGCGAATACGCGCATCAATGCGTGCCAGTGCGTGCCACGAATGCGTGCAAGTGTCAGGGGGGCTTAAGGCATCTAATCAATCGGTATTTTGATAACCAAACACAGAGTCTAACGTATCCAAATATTGGCGGGGTTTAAAGTTAACGCAGCTGATATAAGTGTATATCAATATTAGCGTGATTATGGGTTCTAACGGTAATATATTGCTTGGGGAGATATCACCGGTGAATGATACTGTTAAATGTTTGAGTGAAAAGACATAAGTGTGAGGAAGAAATATAAGTAGGATAAGTAGGAATTTTACAAAGCAAAAATAAAAAGGGGATGCAATATTGACGCGATTGTATTTGCTTGGTAAACTGCCTGATTAAAGCCTTTTAACCCAACTAGGGTTATAGTTTAGGTAATAATAATAATAATAATAATTTGCTAGACAGTATATTTAGATTATTATTTGAGAACTAAACCAGACATGGAGAGGAGTAACTCGCCATTAATTTCACAGCGGAGTTGCTGGGATAGACACAGCCTATCCCAACCAATCACAGCCACGGAAACTTTCCCGCGCGTTCGATTTCAGCCAATCAGCATCAGCGTTGCCTCCTTCTCGAATCTCTCTAGTAACTCTACCATTCAGGCTTATCAACCAGCGTCAGTTGATTGTTCCGCCGCGTTTAAATTCGTGTTCCCTCTTATTTTGACGATTATTTTGTGATTATTTCATTGCCGAGTGCTAATTACTCACTAGAAACATGGCATCGAGTGACAGTGATGTTCTAGTTTAAATAGAGCTATTTGAAGTAGCGTTAGTGATATTAACGTGATTACTGAAACAGAAGTGCACTCGAAGAATTAGCAAGTTTCAATATGGCGGAAGTAATGAAGTGAAAATACCTGAATTTGTGATTATTTCATTGCCGAGAGTTAATTAATCACTAGAAACATGGCATCGAGTGACAGTGGTGTTCTAGTTGAAACAGGACCACTTGAGGATAGTGTTAATGATGTCATTAACCTGATTATTGAGATTCAGTATGGCGGGAGGAATGAAGTGAATATACTTGAATGTTTCGCTTGATTATTGTTTGGGTGTTTAAGTGATCTTGATCATAACGGAGGCCGTAGGAATGGGGATTTTGAAGGGGCTTCTATAGGTGTTGTTGCACATTGTGTTGGTGATACGCCAAGCACCATAATGTTGGTGATAAACCTAGTTTGGGTTTGTTGGGGACAAACTTAATAGCATAGGGGGTTTTAGTGATAAACTTAGTAGCATAGGTAGTGTTGGTCATATACGTAGCGTTACATTGTGCCGATAATAGGTGCAGTACCATAATAATTGTTGGTGGTATTTCATTTAACATTACTGGTGATAAACATGTAAAGGGTGGGTTGGTGATAAGACCAATGCCATAGCCTGTTGGGGATAGATGTAGTACCATAGTTATTTTTGGTGATAAATCTGTTATTATAATGTCTGTGGGGATAAAATTAATGCCACAGTCATTGTTGGTGATAGGCCTAGTACTGCTGGGTATGTTAGTGTAGACATAATGCCACAACCTCTTGATAGTGTCTACAATGAATATTTAGAAAGCATTTTTTAATATATAAACTATACAGACTTTGAAGAACCAAAGACAGAATATTGAAGAGGTGTAAAGTACACAAGGTAGTGACTTAAGGGACATGAAAACTTTTGAAGACAAACCAGAAATTGCATCAATTCATTTGAGGGCAACAGATTACAGGACGCAGACTGCAAGAAGATGGAGCAGGACGCGTGGAGGGTGAGTGTTACCATAAACGTTAACAAATGTAGAAGTTATCATTTCTCATTTGTTCATCGCTGTTCTGATTACCATTTCTGAAATCTGTTGTTTATTGGTGTATGGTTTCATCTCATTCATTATACTATAAGATAGGAGTAAATTTTCTAACTTTATCAGCGTTATTATATGATATTGTTTTACTTTTCTTTGAAATCTGTTGTTTATTGATGTTTTCATCTCATTCATTATACCTGTTAGGAATAAGTTTTCTAACTTTATGAGCGTTAGTAAAACATTATTTTACTCATAACTTATTCATACTACGCGCTCTAGGCATCATTTAACGTTGTTTAATGCATTTTAATTACTAGGTAACTCCTAGATTGTATACATATTTTAATTAATTTCACAGAAAATATACTGAGAAACTGTAGTTTTTTAGACATACGTCAAATCATTTTATGCACATAAGCCTAGTGTAAAACCGTTAAGCTTTCAGTGCCAACAGTCCTTTCGGTATCTTAGATACTAAATGGTTTATGGAATTACAAATATTACGATATTTTAAACTCGTTTATTTTACGTGAGTTTTTTTAATTGTGGTGGGGAAAAAATGTGCTGTTTTTAACGTGTGGAATTCCGATATCAAATTTATACAATTTAGTAGGATGGGTGTATGTATTTACAGTATATATATATATATATATATATATATATATATATATATATATATATATATATATGTATGTATGTATATATGTATATATATATATATATATATGTATTAATATATATGTATATATATAAATTTTATATATGTATATATGTATGTATGTATTTATATATATATATATATATATATATATAAATATATATGTATATATATGTATGTATGTATATATATATATATATGTATATATATAGATTTTATATATATATATATATATATATATATATATATATATATATATATATATATATATATATAGACAGATTCGTAGTCAGATTGATTAAAAGATAGTTGGAGATATATAGACAAATAGATTCAAAAAGCTTTGGTAAGGAATACCCATTATATTATACCAACCTCTATAAAACTTTGTATTAGGATCCTAAGAGGAATTAGTTCACCAACGTTTAGATGGGCTCCACAAGGCACTAGAAGAGTTGGAAGTTCCAGGCCTACATGGCTGAGGACTATGAAGCGTGAAGTAGATGATAAAATATGGATTTAAAACATTAAGATAGAGATGACTGGCGAAATCTAACCTAGGCCTTTTGCGTCAATAGGCGTAGGAGGAAATGATGATAGAGTATTAGGATATTGTTAAGATGTTTATAAGATAAACAGTCCATTAATCAGTGGGGACTTTCATCTTTTAATTTCTATATGAACTCTTTTATCATATGGTTAAATGTAAGATAAGTTACCCTACATTTATCCATATGATAAAAATAATTGAAGTTTAAATCTTTTCTGATATTAATTACATATCGCTGGAAATATTTTATACCTCCAAGAAGCATAATTCCATTCTTACCTCGTGAGTAGGTTGAGGGTCGTAGCCATAGGAAGGCTGCGAAGGAGCACCAAAGACAGCGGCAACTAAGGCCAAAGCCAAACAGGTCTGTTCGAAAAAGAAAATCCAGTATGATTAGATATGTAGGTCAAGGATCTGCAAAAAGTACTTCATTATTTCAAAGAACTATATAATCTTACGGGGTAACCATCAGACAGATAACTACTGAGATTACTGAAGTCTCAATGTGTTGAACTGGCTGACATAAGTCTTTTTGTAGTTCATATATGAAATATGTTTTGATGTTGTTTTTTGAATATTTTATTAATTATTTCTCATATCGTTTATTTATTTCATTTTTTGATTTCCTAACTGGGCTATTTTTCCCTGTTGGAGCATCTTGGTTTTAGAACTAGGGTTGTAGCATAGATAATGATAATAATAATGATAATAATAATTATAATAATAATGATAATGTTAATAATAATAATGATCATGTTGATAATAATAATAATAATAAGAAGCTCATGGTTCCTATACGTGGCGTATTCCATAACAATCAATCTGAAAGAGATATCTAAGTTAATTTGTAAATCTTAATAGTAAATCCGCAATTGCTTTCATCCGTTACCTTAGCAATCATGATGAGTTACAGAGGAGGACTGATGTCATGGAATGGAGTGAGCTGCTTATATACCGGAAAAGAGAAAGGAAGTTCCTTGGTTAGAGTTCTACGAAGAGTCCCCACCACTCAGGACTACCGGTGGTTCTTGCCGACCACTGATGATAGTCTCAAGCGAAGGTCGAGTTTATGAACAAACATATCTTGCAACGGAAAGTTGACTCGTGGTTGGAATGCAATTCGTGACATAGACCTCGTTTCGACGGTCATTAACTGTCTGGACTGGGGATTTATTGAATTCTTTGATTTTTTTTTCTTTTTTTTTTCGGAAAACCGAATATCGGCATGATCATCAAAGCTGTACTTGTCAGTACCACGCATACTAGGTTGGTTTGCTGCGAGCGATCAGATCAAAGTCTCCCGCCATCACCAATTCGCAGTGGCCAGCGTGGGGATGAAAATAGGTTCTTTGAAATTTATTTATTTATTTATTTATTTTTTTTTTTTGCGGAAAACTGAGTATGGCCATGATCAGCAAAGCTGTACTAGTCAGGGCCACCTCTATTAGGTTGGTTTGATGTGAGCGATTAGACCAAAGTCTCCCGCCATCACCAATACGCAGTGGCCAGCGTGGTGATGGAAATGGCTAAACCTTAGACAAATCCAAGATATGTCTGAGGCCTTTGTTCTGCAGTGGATTAGGAACTGCTGCATTTGTGGTTTGTTACACGATTTTTAAGTAACGAAAAATACCTTCGTTATTCAATGACAAGAAAAATATCAAAACAGTAGACACTAGCAGTACTTAAAATCGTCATTTTCTCGTCTTGCATAGCTGCAACGAGTCCAGATATCTTATTTCTATTATAACGTTAGGCTAAGGTACTCCGGGGTCATGAGGTTCGACGAATTTAAACCAAACTTCCTCTGAATTGGTCTTCCACAGAACCCTCTTAGAGCTAGTGGGTCCTGGTCTTCCACTATCTTGGGTCAGAGTTATCTTGCTTGAGGGTACGCTTAGAGACACTAATCTAGTAGTTTTTTGTTCCTCATTGATTTTTTTTCTTTTTTTTTTTTCAACGGTGTATGCGGCAACCTTAATATTCCAGATTCCAAAGTTCCACTGATTGTGGAACTTCTGATATTCCAGGTTCCATAGTTCTACTGATTGTGGAACTTCTGATGTTCCAGGTTCCAAAATTTCCACTGATTGTGGAACTTCTGATGTTCCAGGTTCCAAAGTTCCACTGATTGTGGAACGTCTGATGTTCCAGGTTCCAAATTTCCACTGACCGTGGAACTTCTGATGTTCCAGGTTCCAAAGTTCCACTGATTGTGGAACTTCTGATGTTCCAGGTGCCAAAGTTCCACTGATTGTGGAACGTCTGATGTTCCAGGTTCCAAATTTCCACTGACCGTGGAACTTCTGATGTTCCAGGTTCCAAAGTTCCACTGATTATGGAACTTCTGATGCTCCAGATCTCAAAGTTCCAATGATTGTGGAACTTCTAATGCTCCAGGTTCCAAACTTCCACTGATTGTGGAACTTCTGATGTTCCAGGTTCCAAAGTTCCAATGATTCAACTACTTAATTAGGAAGATCATTCCACAATGTCTTCACAGCTGAAATAAAACTATAATATACTGTAGAGCAGTGTCTTATGATGGAGAAAGTATGACTGTAAGAAATAACTGCATACCTTATACACACCATCCAAAACTTAGTACCCTCCAGGATGGTCACTTCAACCGAAGGAAGGACAGAAACGATGCTTTTGAAAATGAATACTCGAGGGGAAGATAAAGGAACAGATAAATGAAAAAACGTATTTTCTTTTCTCACTGTGCTTTTTTCCTAGTTGGAACTCTTGGGCTTATAGCATCTTCCTTTTCCAATTAGGGTTGTAGGTTAGCACATAATAATAATAATAATAATAATAATAATAATAATAATAATAATAAAGGAACAGATAGATAAACGGCAACGTATTTCGTTTTCTCACTGGGTTTTTTTCCTAGTTGGACCTATTGAGCTTATAGCATCTTCCTTTTCCAACTAGGGTTGTAGCATAGCTAATAATAATAATAATAATAATAATAATAATAATAATAATAATAATAATAATAATAATAATCCAAACATCCACGGTCCTTCTATTAAGGTTGCCCTACACACCGTTAAAAAAAATCCAGAGGAAGAGAATACATCTAACCTATTTTTCCTTGTTGGAACCCTTGGGCTTATAGCATCTTGCTTTTCCAACTAGGGATGTAGCATAGCTAATAATAATAATAATAATAATAATAATAATAATAATAATAATAATAATAATAATAATAATAATAATAATAATAATAATAATAATAATAATAATACTTTCCCTGTTGGAGGCCTTAGATTTATAGCCTTCTATTTTTCCAAAAAATGTTGTAGCTTGGCTAATAATAATAATAATAATAATAATAATAATAATAATAATAATAATAATAATACTTTCCCTGTTGAAGGCCTTAGATTTATAGCCTTCTACTTTTCCGAAAAAAGTTGTAGCTTGGCTAATAATAATAATAATAATAATAATAATAATAATAATAATAATAATAATAATAATAATAAAAATAATACTTTCCCTGTTAGAGGCCTTAGATTTATAGTCTTCTATTTTTCCAAAAAATGTTGTAGCTTGGCTAATAATAATAATAATAATAATAATAATAATAATAATAATAATAATTTCATGTCCTTTCATTTAATTTCAATCGTCATCAGGTTAACTTCAAATGTTCTTGTTGATATATGACGACCCCGTGCATCATGAGAAATAAGTTCACACGAGACAAGGTAACAAAATGAAAGTAGGCTACTTCGTAGACTTAAGGCAACGAAAGGGTGATTAGAATTTAGAGCATTCGGTTATGTCTTCTTCCTAAATGAAGACCATAACTGTAAAGGTTCAGAGTATAGTTCTTCATGTTTAGGAATAGTTATTATCATTATTACGATTATTATTATTATTATTATTATTATTATTATTATTATTATTATTATTATCATCATTATTATTATTAATATTATTATTATTATTATTACTTGCTAAGCTACAACCTTAGTTGGAAAAGCAGGAGGCTATGAGCCCAATGGCCCCAATAGGGAAAATAGCCTAGTGAGGAAAGGAAACAAGGAAAAATTAAATATTTTAAGAACTGTAATATTAAAATTAATATTTCCTTCATAAACTATAAAAATTTATCAAAACAAGAGGAAAAGAGATTAGATAGAATAGTTTTCCCGAGTGTACTCTCAAGCAAGAGAGCTCTAAACCAAGACAGTGGAACACCATGGTACAAAGGCTATGGCACTACCCAAGACTAGAGAACAATGGTTTGATTTTGGTGTGTCCTCCTAGAAGAACTGCTTACCATAGCTATAGAGTCTCTTCCACCCTTGTATCAGTCGGCGTCACACATTTAATCTCTTCATAGAGTGGCATGTTTTTAAACCGTCCAAATATGCAACGTTGCAGTCAGCACTGTTTGTTTGACAGTTCAAATTCCAGCTGTTACGAATTTGTGGAATGATCTTCCTAATCGGGTAGTTGAATCAGTAGAACTTCAAAAGTTCAAAGTTGGAGCAAATGTTTTTATGTTGACCAGGCTGACATGAGTCTTTTTATAGTTTATATAGGACATATTTGTTTTTGACGTTGTTAATAGTTTATGTAGGACATTTCTGTTTTGACTCTGTTACTTTTTTTTAGAATGATTTATTGTTAATTTATTCTCATCATTTATTTATTTCCTTATTTCCTTTCCTCACTGGGCTATTTTTCCCTTTTGGAGCCCTTGGGCTTATAGCATCTTGCTTTTCCAACTAGGGTTGTAGCTTGGTTAATAATAATAATAATAATAATAATAATAATAATAATAATAACAACTAGCCAACGCGATCCGTCTTAAATGACGGTTAGATAGATACGTACACATACGCACACACATATTCAACCCTTCTCACCCATTCCCGCTTTCCTAACTACTTCTTGAGGTACCACTTCTCACCAGAGTATGACTATTCCCTTTCCTTGGCCATACCATTCAGCGTGACAGGAAAGGTATATATATATATATATATATATATATATATATATATATATATTTATATATATACATACATACATACATACATATATATATATATATATATATATATATATATATATATATATATATATATATATATATATATATATATAATTTCAGACACTTGCTATTTATTTTGTCCCTTGTAATATAAAAGACTCAGCAAGCTGTGTACAACACCATAATATCCTGATATTAATGAAATGAAGCTAGATGTAAGTAACTTTATACATACTGTATCTTAAAACTATTATTTCCAACGTGTTATAACTCAGTAATCTATGTGATGTATTTTTATGACAGATAAATCAACTATAAAAGATACTTCACTTTCTTAGCTATATAACATAAAAAACTTTTATAATACAGTATAGCTCTTTAATAAAATCAATATTTAATAATACCTGTATGTTATAATGCTTCAGTCTAGCTTTTTATTATTATTATTATTATTACTAGCCAAGCTATAACCCTAGTTGGAAAAGCAAGATGCTACAAGCCCAAGGGCTCCAATAGGGAAAAATAGCCCAGTGAGGAAAGGAAATAAGGAAATAAATAAATGATGAGAATAAATTAACAATACATCATTCTAAAATCAGTAACAGCGTCAAAACAGATATGTCCTATATAAACTATTAACAACGTTAAAAACATATATGTCATATATAAACTATATAAAGACTCATGTCAGCCTGGTCAACATAAAAACATTCGCTCCAACTTTGAACTTTTGAAGTTCTACTGATTCAACTACCCGATTAGGAAGATCATTCCACGGCTTTTATGTAATACAGAATTATTTCCACACTAATACCTTCGAACAAAGAGCATTATGGATTCTTTCTTAGGTACATTATATATTCAATCAGGGTTTTGAATTAATTCATAACATTCTTATTATGAAGCATTATGTAAAATCCCTGCATTGTTTAAAATAATTTTAAAATCATCGTTTTAACCGTAGTTTACACTGCACGGTAGAGTTGCCAGATTTCTTAAATGAGAAAAGGCTAACTTCTAATCAAACGCAGCTTTAAAAGGCCAACCTATTAGTAGAAAAAGGCCAAAAATATAGTATTTGAGGCCCACCTTTTATTCATGAAATTACCAAAAGCCAACCAATTTCAAAAAGGCCAAATTTGAGGTTGTTTGGCCTGAAAAAGGACACCGTGGCAACCCTGCTACACGGTATAAAAGGTGATTGAGGAAAAACAATAATAATACCAATGCCCTAATATCGCAAGAGGGTCTGTCCCTCTCTTTTATTCTTCTCCTGTACTTCTCTTTCTCCCTATTTCCTTAATCTTTCCCATCCCGAGTACCTGCCTTTGAGCTACAAACTGGATTGGATCCAGGGGTACTCTTCCTTTCCCCATATTCCCCATTTCCCTATTCTTATTATTATTATTATCTACTTATTATAACTGGTGCCAATCTACTTGAAGACTGAGTTCTGTTGGGAAGAAATTATTAAGGTTTATAGAAAAGCCTTTTATATATATATATATATATATATATATATATATATATATATATATATATATATATACATATTATATATATATATATATATATATATATATATATATATATATATATATATATATATATATGATGTTCATTGAACAGAAGTAACATATAATATCGTTTGCGGTGTAATCTTAGAATTTGCAACCAGAGAGCTCGTGAGTTTTGAGGTTAAACTGCCACAGGAAACAGGAGGAAATTACGGTCAAGTGGATGATTAAAGTAAAATACTGGTAATGCTGACGTAGCATTTTTACATTCCTTAACTTCAAGCTACTAAAATTGATATTTTTTTTTTATCATTCTCTTCATAGATCGCATTAGAATAGATTTATTAGGTGTAGTTCATTTAGATATCCTCGTGAAAATTAAAAAATAACGTCTAAATATTTAGATTAGTATGCACACACACACACACACACACACACAGATTCAACCTTTCCCATACCCTTTACCGTTCCTAACTACAATCCGCTGGTTCGGGAATTTGTGGGAGAGTGTGGTATCCGAGTGTAACCCTCCTGCTTCCCCCTCTCACCAAGGTATGAGTACTTCCTCTCCCCCCTGAGCATGACGGGATATATATATATATATATATATATATATATATATATATATATATATATATATATATATATATATATATATGTGTGTGTGTGTGTGTGTGTGTGCGTGTGTGTGTGTGTGGATGGGTGGGTGGGCGTATGTGTATGTATTCACTTCATGGCGATATTTACTTTCTTCAAGAGACGCAGCTTCCATTTCATAAATGGCATTACATCATTGTTGCGTCATCAAGAGCATGCTTCCCCCTCCCCTCAGCCCCTCCAGAACGTTTGAGAAGGGAGAACTCTTCCCCATGTGTCTAAGCAAATAAATAGGTAATGTTCTAAGGCATCTAACCAATCGGTATTTTGATAACCAAGCACAGGGTCTAACGTATCCAGATATTGGCGGGGTTTAAAGTTAACGCAGCTGATATAAGTGTATATCAATATTACCGTGATTATGGGTTCTAACGGTAATATATTGCTTGGGGAGATATCAACGGTGAATGATACTGCTAAATGTTTGAGTGAAAAGACATAAGTGTGAGGAAGAAATATAAAAAGGATAAGTAGGAATTCTACAAAGCAAAAATAAAAAGGGGATGCAATCTTGGCGTGATTGCATTTGCTTGGTAAACTTCCTGATTAAAGCCTTTTAACCCAACTAGTGTTATAGCTTAAGTAATAATAATAATAATAATAATAATAATAATAATAATTTGCTAGACAGTATATTTAGATTATTATTTGAGAACTAAACCAGACATGGAGAGGAGTAACTCGGCATTTATTTCACAGCGGGGTTGCTGGGATAGACACAGCCTATCCCAACCAATCACAGCCACGGAAACTTTCCCGCGCGTTCGATTTCAGCCAATCAGCATCAGCGTGGCCTCCGTCTCGATTCTCTCTAGTAACTCTACCATTCAGGCTTATCAACCAGCGTCATTTGATAATTTCGCCTTGTTAAAATTCGTGTTCCCTCTTATTTTGACGAGTATTTTGTGATTATTTCATTGCCGAGTGCTAATTACTCACTAGAAACATGGCATCGAGTGACAGTGATGTTCTAGTTTAAATGGAGCTATTTGAAGTAGTGCTGGTGATGTTATTAACGTGATAAGTGAAACAGAAGTGCACTCGAGAATTCGCAAGTTTCAATATGGCGGAAGTAATGAAGTGAAAATACCCGAATTTGTGATTATTTCATTGCCAAGAGTTAATTAATCACTAGAAACATGGCATCGAGTGACAGTGATGTTCTAGTTGATACAACAGTGTTAATGATGTTATTAACGTGATTATTGTAAATAAAAGTGCATTCGAAGAATTAGCAAGTTTCAATATGGCGGCATTGATTGATTGATTGATTCAAAGTTTTCAGGCATCCTACAATCAACATTTGAATGTTTCGCTTGATTATTGTTTGGGTATTTAAGTGATCTTGATCATAACGGAGGCCGTAGGAATGGGGGATTTGAAGGGGTGTCTGTAGGTGTTGTTGCACTTTGTGTTGGTGATACGTCAAGCACCATAATGTTGGTGATAAACCTAGTTTGGGTTTGTTGGGGACAAACTTAGTAGCATAGGGGGTTTTAGTGATAATTAGGGTGTTTTGGTGATAAACTTTGTACCATAGGTAGTGTTGGTGATAAACCAACTACAATAGGGTTTGTTGATGACAAACTTAGTAGCATAGGGTGTTTTGGTGATAAACTTTGTACCATAGGTAGTGTTGGTCATATACGTAGTGTTACATTTTGCCGATAATAGGTGCAGTACCATAATAATTGTTGGTGGTATTTCATTTAACATTACTGGTGATAAACTTGTAAAGGGTGGGTTGGTGATAAGACCAATGCCATAGTCTGTTGGTGATAGACCTAGTACCATAGTTATTTTTGGTGATAATTCTGATATTATAATGTCTATGTGGATCAAATTAATGCCACAGTCATTGTTGGTGATAGGCCTAGTACTGCTGGGTATGTTAGTGCAGACATAATGCCACAACCTCTTGATGGTGTTTCCAATGAATATTTAGAAAACATTTTTTAATATATAAACGATATAGACTTTGGAGAACCAAGGATAGAATATTGAAGAGGTGGAAAGTACACAAGTTAGTGACTAAAGGGACATTAAAACTTTTGAAGACAAACCAGAAATTGCATCAATTCATTTGAGGGCAACAGATTACAGGACACAGACTGCAAGATGAAGCAGGACGCGTGGAGGGTGAGTGTTACCATAAACGTTAACAAATGTAGAAGTTATCATTTCTCATTTGTTCATCGCTGTTCTGATTACCATTTCTGAAATTTGTTGTTTATTGATGTATGATTTCATCTCATTCATTATACTTTAACTTAGGAGTAAATTTTCTAACTTTATCAGCGTTATTATAATATTGTTTTACTTTTTGAAATCTGTTTATTGATGTGTTTTCATCTCATTCATTATACCTGTTAGGAATAAGTTTTCTAACTTTATGAGCGTTATTAAAACATTACTTTACTCATAACTTATTCATACTACGCGCTCTAGGCATCATTTAACGTTGTTTAATGCATTTTAATTACTAGGTAACTCCTAGATTGTATACATATTTTAATTAATTTCACAGAAAATATACTGAGAAACTGTAGTTTTTCAGACATACGTCAAATCATTTTATGCACATAGGCCTAGTGTAAAACCTTTAAGCTTTCAGTGCTAACAGTCCTTTCGGTATCTTAGATACTAAATGGTTTATGGAATTATAAATATTACGATGTTTTAAACTCGTTTATTTTACATGAGTTTTCTTAATTGTGGTGGGGAAAAAATGTGCTGTTTTTAACGTGTGGAATTCCGATATCAAATTTATACTATTTAGTAGGATGGATGTATGTATGTATATATATATATATATATATATATATATATATATATATGTAGATATATATATACATATATATATATATATATATACATATATATACATGTATATATATATATATATATATATATATATATATATATATACACGTATATATATGTATGTATGTATTTATATAAATATATATATATATATATATATATATATATATATATATATATATAGACAGATTCGTAGTCATTTTGATGAAAAGATAGTTAAGAGATATATAGACGAATAGATTCAAAGAGCTTTGGTAAGGAATACCCATTATGTTATACCAACCCCTTTAAAACTTTGTATTAGGATCCTAAGAAGAATTAGTTCACCAACGTTTAGCTGGGCTCCACAAGGCACTAGAAGAATTGGAAGACCTAGGCCTACATGGCCGAGGACTATGAAGCGTGAAGTAGATGATAAAATATGGATTTAAAACCTTAAGATAGAGATGACTGGCGAAATCTAACCTAGGCCTTTTGCGTCAATAGGCGTAGGAGGAAATGATGATAGAGTATTAGGATATTGTTAATTAAAACATTTTTCTTTTGAAAACAATAGTTTATTCAGATAAATAGTTTCGTATCATCGTCCCATAAATGCTGTAGACGTCTTAAGCATAAGAGGGCGCTGGATTGTACTGAGGCTCTCCCTCGTAAGTGACCTCAGCCACGAAACCCGAGTCCCCGTTGACGTTGTAGGACACCTTCTGCAGGCGACCGTCGGGAAGGAGCACGTAGTAGGATCCCTGAGTGTCGTAGCCATCACGGGCTTCCTGATGGCCGAAGTCGTTGCCCGAGTAGTCGTCCTTGACGGCGTAGTTGAAGTCGTACTTGGCTGGTTCCTGTCAGTAGAAAACAATTTCAAATCAAATGTTATAACAAATGATTTTGGATTTGATTAATTTGATTCATACTTTCAAAATAATTATGAATTTAGAGTTTATTAACTTTTTCTAAGATTTCAACTTATAACTGACCTCGTGAGATGGGGGAGGGGCGTATCCATACTGGGGCTGGGAGGGGCCACCAAAGACGGCAGCCACAAGGGACAACAACAAACAAATCTGTCAGGAAGAAAACAACAGTGAATAAAAAATGTTGTTCTGATGGAATTGTGAAAGTTAAAAACCCTCCACTAAAAGGGGCGTCCTTTTAATTAGTTAAATCTCATCAGCAGTTTCAGTATAATTACTCAAACTGAACTGGTACAGAAATCGAAACTGCATTTCAATGTGAATGTTACTAAGCAATAAAAGTAAGCCTGGTATAAAGAGAAAAACTATATGTACACGGCACGTGCAAGACATGATATATAATCATTTTCAAACTGAATATATCGATGGGAATTAAATTGATTAGAACCTGCATGAAGAGATAATACTATTCAAAGGAAATCGTCTATAGCGTTTTACCTTAGCGATCATGGTGAGTCTTTGGCGTGGAGTGCGATGACACAGACTTTGAACGTGGCGATATATATATAGGTCTAGTCCAAGACGAAGAGGGAGGAGCCTCTTGTGGCTGTAGGAGAAAGGTCCTCCCTCCCAAAGACGCTCTTCACTGTCACAACGCCCATCATATGTCCTTGACATTGCCTTTCCTTTGCTCGTGGTCTGACGTGAGGAACGAATGGGATCTCTGGCATGCCAATAAAGGATTCATTTCTTATTATTATTATTATTATTATTATTATTATTATTATTATTATTATTATTATTACTATTAACTCAGCTATATACAACTCTTGTTGGAAAAGCATGATGCTAAGGCAAAGGCAAGGCAAAGGCAAAGGCAAATTTTATTCTATCGACCCCTTCCGGAGTATGAGAATTACAAAATTACACAGATATATATATTTTACACAAAAACTACAAAAAGAAGAGACCAATAGATTACAACTATATTTATGTACACATATATTCAGTAAGTACATAATTAACGCATAAAAGGTATTCTGACAAAGGAAAGTACATACATTGAAAAATAATACCAGAATAATGAAAATCCTAGAAAGTATTAAATCTAAAATAAAGACATTATAAGGTTAACAAACCTTGCAAGTCTTTTCAGTTCTCTAGCATTACTTGTATTGAGGAGCAGACTGAATTTAAAAGTGGTAGGTCTTCTACAATAGTAGGGCTTTAGGTATCTCTCTCTTATTTCTCTAATCACAGGAAAAACTAAAACATAATGGTATTCATCCCCAACTTCAATGCCGTTGCATAGTGTGCAAGAGTGCTGATTCTCTTGCCTAGAATATCTTTCAGTTGCTACAGGAAGTTTGTGGGTACCACACCTATATTTACTAAGGGCAATTCTTTCTGGAGTATCTAAATTTATAATATACTTTTCTTGGCCAAATTCTGTCTTAAAAAGTTTATAATTACTACACAATATATTTCTTTCTACTTCTGCATACCACTGTTGTCTCTCTATATCTTTGAGTTTCATTTCTAGGCTATTTATTATCCACGTGTGATTGAAATTTTCTGGATGCTCCCATATATTTGACATACCACATGAATCAAGGATAGTTTTAATTTTATGGATCCAACTAGACTTATACTCATTCGACTCGTATAGAATTCTAAGAAAACGATAAAAAACATTTGACAATTTAGACGCCTTTGATTTTACAATTCTCAACCAAAATCCAATCATCCGTTTGCAAATAGATATTTCAATTTTGAATCTGCCAAGATCCCCATATACCATGCAGTTTGCTGTTCGCTTGTTCACACAGAGCTGATTTTTCATGAACTTCTTGTGAAATGCTTCAACATGATCTAGTTTGTGGTAACCCCATATTTCACAACCGTAAGTCAAAATTGGTACAACTAGAGCATCGAATAGATCACAGTTGATATCAATGGGTAATTCAAGTTTTTTACATTTAATTAACATACTAAATAATGCTCTACGTGCTTGAATGACTTGTTTCTTAATAGCTTTATCCATTTTACCATTATAATTGAACGTAGTACCAAGGTAAATATAATCATCTACAATTTCGATGCTCTCCTCACCATATTTAAAATTCGGGACATTTCTAACTTTTCCTCTAGAAAATACAACTACTTTAGTTTTGGAAACATTAATTTGAAGTTTCCAAGTATCACAATATTCTTTTACTTTGCTTAAGGCGTTTTGTAATTCCTTTGGGGATTCAGCCATTACAATAGTATCATCAGCATAAAGCAAAACGTAAATACGCAAAAACATTTCTATGTCAATACTACTTAATTTTTCATTTATTTCCCTTGAACACATATCCATCCCATTATAACCCCCGCTAAGAAAAGACTCGAAATCATTTAGGTAGATGGCAAAAAGTAATGGGGAAAGATTCTCACCTTGTCTTACACCTATGTTACATTCGAAAAAGTTAGAAATTTTGTGATTCTGCTTTACACATGATTTTGCATTATTATACATATTATATATGACAGCCATAACATTACCATTAATGCCATGTGAGATTACTTTTCCCCACAAGGACGACCTGTCAACCAAATCGAATGCTTTTCTGTAATCAACGAACAAACAGTATATTCTCTTTTTTCGATGGAGATAGAAATTAACAAGTGAATGCAATACAAAAATATGATCTAGAGTACTATATCCTTCCCTGAAACCAGCCTGCTCCTCACCAAGTTGACCAGTGCTGTCAATATAATCAGTCAACCTTTTATTGACACAAGCGGTAAAAAGCTTCGCTACACAGCTCAGTAGTGTGATACCCCTATAGTTATCTGGGTCGTCAGGGGATCCTTTTTTCTTAAATATGGGTTTTATTATCCCTATACACCAATAATATGGAACAACTGAGGAGATCAACACAATGTTAAAAATTTTACATATAACATTTAGCATATCATGAGCTCGAGGACTTCAACAGGGAAAATAGCCCAGTGAGGAAATTTGTTTGACTTAAGATTTGATTTTAAGTATTCTCTAAAACTGTCTGGATAGGTAACCATCCTTGAAGGGAAGATATACAGTATATATATATATATATATATATATATATATATATATAATGTACATGTTTACGTACTTATATACATATATATATACATACGTACATATATACACATATATACATATACATACATACCTATATATATAAATATACATGTATACCTACACACACATATATATATATATACATATATACATATACATATATAAATAATATATATATGTATATATATCTATATATACATGTATACATACATATATATATATACACATATTTATATGTATCTTATATATATGTATATGTATATATGTGTATATATATGTATACATGTATATATATATATATTTATAGGTATGTATGTATATGTATATATGTGTATATATATATGTATGTCTATATATATATATATATATATATATATATATGTATCTATATATATATATATATATATATATATATATATATATATATATATATATATATATATATATATATATATATATACAAACACACACCCACCTACGTCATCATCATCAGCTGTTAGTAGTCCACTACAGAACAAAGACCTCAGACATGTCCTTTTGCTTGCGTCTGTTAATGGTCTTTCCATGCCAGTCCATACCCATAAACTTTCTTAGTTCATCAATCCATCGTCTCTTATCTTCCTTTCCTTGCTTCGTTTGCAATGACTATGGACCCATTCTGTTATTGTTAATGTTCATCTATTTTCTGCCCTTGTCCATTTTTTTCCCTTACATGTTGTTAGAATATCCTCTTCTTTAGTTTGCTCTTGTATCTATGTTATTCTTTTTCTGTCTCCTAGTGTTATTCTTATTATTACTCCTTCCATAATTACTTGAGCTGTAAATAGCTTCTAAGGCTTTGGTAATGCTCCAAGTTTCTGATGCATATGATATTAAAGTTAATTCTGGTAGGACCAGTATTGTGTATATATATACATACATATATATATATATATATATACATATATATATATATATATATATATATATATATATATATATACTGTATATATATATATTAAGTTCTGCTTTATATAAGACTAATCCTTAGAAACTCTCTCTCTCTCTCTCTCTCTCTCTCTCTCTCTCTCTCTCTCTCTCTCTCTCTCTCTCTCTCTCTCTCTCTCTCTCGTTTTCTTAACTAAAAATCCCTACCATTATTATCTCTTAGATTCTTGGTAAACAAAGCCAATTTGGTGCACCTTGAAAACGTATAACGAATCTCTCGTATTTCGCCAATTGTCACTCCTTAGGTTTTCATATTATTTTATTTTCATATATTTTGCAAGCAACATTTCCTTTTGTAACCTTTTACCTTTATAATTGCAATTGAGAGAGAGAGAGAGAGAGAGAGAGAGAGAGAGAGAGAGAGAGAGAGAGAGAGAGAGAGAGAGGGTGGGTGGAAATGATTTCCATAGTTCAAGGCCATATTGTTTGATTTTTATTCCCTTTCTTATAGATAACATTTAAATTTTCATTTATCAACGATTTTTTTTACCCCAATTTATTTATTTTTATTCGTTATATTTAATATCTATTTTATTTTATTATTTTATTAAAGATTAATATAAATATCCTTATAAGATTTAAATTTATACTTATCACAGATATTCACCCCAATTTATCTATTTTATCCGTTTTATTTAATATATATTTTATTTCATTCTTTTATTCAAGATTAATATAAATATCCTTCATATAAGATGTAAATTTTTACTTATTACAGATTATTACCCCAATTTATTTTTCTTCATGCGTTATATTTAATATATATTTTATTTTATTAATATATTTAAGATTAATATAAATGATAGTTTTTCTTCCCGATGTTAATCGGCCCAGCTTTATAAGAGTCAAGTTTGACTTATTGGGCTGGTTAATTTCCTCCCTTTAATAATAATAATAATAATAATAATAATAATAATAATGATAATGATAATGATAATGATAATAATAATAATAATAAAAATTATAATAATAATAGAAATAATAATTCCCTTTCTTTTTCTTTTTTTCTGCCTACTCAGTCAAGTAATTGTATTATGAATAATGTTTTGTACTTCCAATGTAGAGGTTGTCAAACAGATAGTGGAGTCTTCCTCTGAGCGTTGTGACATTTTGTCTTCTTTCCCTTTTATTTCCTACATGGCTGAGGACTATGAAGCTTGATGTAGATGATGAATGAAGAAATATGGATTTAAAACCTTAAGATAGTGATGACTGGTGAAATCTAACCTAGGCCCTTTGCGTCAATAGGCGTAGGAGGAGATGATGTTGATAGAGTATTAGGATATTGTTAATCAAAACATTTTTCTTTTAAAAACAATAGTTTATTCAGATAAATAGTTTTGCATCATCGTCCCCTAAATGCTGTAGACGTCTTAAGCATAAGAGGGCGCTGGATTGTACTGAGGCTCTCCCTCGTAAGTGACCTCAGCCACGAAACCCGAGTCCCCGTTGACGTTGTAGGACACCTTCTGCAGGCGACCGTCGGGAAGGAGCACATAGTAGGATCCCTGAGTGTCGTAGCCATCACGGGCTTCCTGGTGGCCGAAGTCGTTGCCCGAGTAGTCGTCCTTGACGGCGTAGTTGAAGTCGTACTTGGCTGGTTCCTGTCAGTTTACGAAAATATTATTCAATGAATACCTTAAACTTTGTTACCATTTCAATTGTTTTGAAGTTATGAATAATGACATGTAATTATTTTGATTTATAACTGACCTCGTGAGATGGAGGAGGGGCGTATCCATACTGGGGCTGGGAGGGGGCCCCAAACACAGCAGCCACGAGGGCCAAAGACAAGCAAACCTGACAGGAATGGAACATGGTTAGTGTCAAAACTGATAATGGTCATGGTTTCATGAACCGTAATTACTTCATTAATGTAGACTCCTTTCAGTTAAGTTTATCACTTATATGGTTCCTGCATGATTATAAAACAGGAATTAAATGTGAAGCATCGTAGTTACTTTTCGATGATTGAATAGATATTAATGAAACTTCTTTAAAATTATATCTTATTGCTATGAAATGCTTTCACAGAAACAAGAGTTATGTCATATTCCAAAAATAAATAGTTAGCTTTGCTTTACCTTAGCGATCATGATGAGTTCTCTGAATGGGATATGATAGAACACAGCTGCAAGATGGTCTTATATACGTGAAGTCGGAGAAGGAGGAGTTAAGACTCACTTGGATTACTGGAGAAAGGTCCTCTCAGAGAACTAAGACCTTCTCTTACTCCACCCATCTGTCCTTGACACTGCTCCAGAGTGGAATCATTCTGGGACTACATATTGAGCTTAGTCTTTGGCTATTTATGCACGTATTAGGGGACAATATTGCTTACATTTATAACAGTCTCCAAGTGCTATTTTCATTTTATTTTGTGATATTAATATTTGCTTGTCTTCACGAGGCGTGTCCGGATGGCTATTACTGTTATCTTCTATCTTCAAGATGTTCTTTGGTTCGAACCTAAAGTCTACTAATTTGTCGTATTCACATAACAGCCTTTCTCCTCTCCTATCATTGTGCTTTTTATAGTTATTCTAATACTTTATACAGATTATCCTTATTAATCGGGATCTTTTCTTATATTCATACTTTCTCTTGTTCGGAGGCACCAGTTAGGTATTAACTGATAAGCGGAGTGAATGTAATTGACTTTATTTCCACAAACAGCGAGCTTTTATAACAAGTTTCCGCGAAAGGTCACAAAATTTTAAGGCGATTGATAAATTCAGGTATTAACAAGTTATCTGTGCTAGGGGAAAGCGATAATGACATATATATATATATATATATATATATATATATAGAAATACCGTTAAAGTTTACACTCTTAATTCCTTATGACGAAATTCCCAACACTTCTTGATAATGGTTTAATTCATTGCTTAAAAAGACTCCTAATAGGATTTGAGGCCAAATGGCCTGAAGAAAGATTTCCTAAATTCTCACTGTTTCTATTTATAAGTATTTGATTAGAAATATTTCGGATATATTTCACATTTCACATATTTAGCAGAACTTGATAAGTGATATTAAAGATATTCAAAGCTCAGGCAAAAAACAATATTCCTGTTCATTCTTCATATCTTTTTTTAAGTTTTATAAGTCATTACTTGAATCTAGCAATGTAAAACATCGTTTGTTTATACAGTTTTCACATCTAATGGAAAAGGATTGAACTTTATCTGTTTGTAAATAAGTGCTTGGAAGCCAGGTAGAAACAAGTGATTCAATTAAATGTTCAACGTCCTTGTAAAAGTATGATAAACTTAAAAGAAAGATTAAAAATATTTTTTCTATTTTCAAATACAGACTGAAATAGAAAAGAAAACTGAAAAATGTTTGCTGTACTCATCCAAAAATCCTTTAGGTGGGGATTACAGTAAAGATTTATGCCATTCCTAAATACTAACTCAGTTGAACATTTAGAAACTGAACGTTAATCTGTATTTAGATTCCACTTATCTTAAACAAGTTCCATTGGGAAATACATAATGATATTATGACGAAACGTAGCTAATATATGTTTATTTGCAAAATACACATTGCAAAAAATACTGTTTACCTAATAAGAATTAATCTAAGATGAACAACAGTCCATTGTGAATATTCATAGATGTTGATAAATGATTGTGTAAAGTCTTTTGAAAGATTTTTTTTCTTCTTTTTTTTTCTTTTTTGAGAAAAAGATGTTGCTCTCCATTCTTCAACAATAAACTGCTCTTCTTGACAAGTGGATGGCTCCATAGAAAGATTCTCAAGCCACTGAAGAATTCACCCTTTAACTACAGAATCAGAGTAATGACCCAGTTCATTAAAAATTCCATAGCATTAGTAGAGTCCTAAATGTACAGTACATGACATAAGTATCGAACCCTCTTAGACACATTACACCATTCAGCCCTTTATATCGCGGCCACCAAGAGTAGACACACTCGTGCATTATCTGATATCGAGTATTTTCCTTTCCAGTAAGTCTTTCTCATCATCTAACCAATCTTTTAGAGCCTCTCCTCTCTTCCTACCGCATCCTTCTCATCATCATCATTTCCTACGCCTATTGACGCAAAAAGCCTCGATTAGATTTCACCAGTCGTCTCTCTTTTGAGCTTTTAATTCAATACTTCTCCATTCATCATCTACTTCACACTTCACAGCCCTCAGCCATGTAGGCTTGGGTCTTCCAATTGTTGTAGTGCTTTGTGGAGCCCATTTGAAAGTCTGGTGAGCTAATCTTTCTTGGGGAGTGCGATGAGCATACCCAAACCATCTTCATCTTACCTCCCAATACCTCTTAATTTATACAATCTTTCCACGAAGATGTAGCTGTCTGTTCCTTTCACAATACCAAACCACATGAAAAGACCAGTTCATCTTTCACCAATGCCAACCCTTTGGACTGCTTTACTCCACATTCTCACCATGTCAGCTCTTCTTACACCGTTCACACTTCACAAACAGGTTTTTGCAATAGGTTCATCCTCTTTCCTTTCATTCACATTCAACATTCATACTTCACTTTCATAAGATATAGATGGTTTCATAATCTCTTCATTCATTTCCACTTTGGCTTCCATTGACAGCTCAAGTATCTTACAAATTTCTTGCACACATTCTGTTCCATTTCTAGCTGTTTCTATTCTTTAACTCACCTCTTCTCTCATCTTGTCCTCAACCATTTATATAAGTATAAAACACTTCAATTCTTCCATTACTCCAATTTTTTTGTTTCCAATTCTTTTCATCCCTTTCCTCTTTTTTTTTTCTATTTACTCTTGCAGATACTTTCAAACTCAATTACCAGTTTCTGGATTTTCTTTTTACGTCATTTCCCTATCCCTAAACAATTTGCTTACAGCTACTATCCTTTTTCTGGCTCTCACACCATTCTATCCGTATATATATAAATTTATATATATATATATATATATATATATATATATATACATATATATATATATATATGTGTGTGTGTGTGTGTGTGTTTGCGTGTATATATATATATATATATATATATATTTATATATCTATATATGTGTGTGTATTTATATGTATATATATATGTACCTATACATATATATGTGTGTATATAGGTATGTATAGATTTACACAAATACTGTATACACATTTATATATATATTTGAATACACACACCCATATATATATATATATATATTCATATATATATATATATATATATATATATATATATATATATATATATAGATTGATTGGCCTATCGTGGCATGGTTGGAAGCGACCTGGCCTTTCATTAGAAGGGCTAGGGTTCGATCCCAAGTATGAGATAGAAATTTATTTCTATTTGAGCACGATGTTGTGTTGATATTTATCCATATATATATATATATATATATATATATATATGAATACACACACCCATATATATGTATATATATATGTGTGTGTGTGTATATATATATATATATATATATATATATATATATATATATGTATATATATATATATATATATATATATATATATATATATATATACATGATAGATAGATAGATAGATATATCCAGATTAGTGGATAAAAAAACCAGTAAGAGTAATAGATTAAGCAATTTGAGTAATAGTCTTAAATTACTGTAAGCCTACGACTGAATTGAAGGGTAAGCAAATTAATACGACATTCATCTTATCGATAGTTTATTTGAAAAAAAAAGAATCTTTCATAAATATTTTCGGTTCATCTTTTCATAAATAGACGTCTTAAGCATAAGAGGGCGCTGGATTGTACTGAGGCTCTCCCTCGTAAGTGACCTCAGCCACGAAACCCGAGTCCCCGTTGACGTTGTAGGACACCTTCTGCAGGCGACCGTCGGGAAGGAGCACGTAGTAGGATCCCTGAGCGTCGTAGCCATCACGGGCTTCCTGGTGGCCGAAGTCGTTGCCCGAGTAGTCGTCCTTGACGGCGTAGTTGAAGTCGTACTTGGCTGGTTCCTGTCAGGAGAAAGCAATTTCAAATCAGATGTTATAACAAATGATTTTGGATTTGATTAATTTGATTCATACTTTCAAAATAATTATGAATTTAGAGTTTATTAACTTTTTTTAAGATTTCCAATTATAACTGACCTCGTGAGATGGAGGAGGGGCGTATCCATACTGGGGCTGGGAGGGGCCACCAAAGACGGTAGCCACAAGGGACAACAACAAACAAATCTGTCAGGAATAAAACAACAGTGAATTAGAAATGTTGTTCTGATGGAATTGTGAAAGTTAAAAACCCTCCACTAAAAGGGGCGTCCTTTTAATTAGTTAAATCTCATCAGCAGTTTCAGTATAATTACTCAAACTGAACTGGTACAGAAATCGAAACTGCATTTCAATGTGAATGTTATTAAGCAATAAAAGTAAGCTTGGTATAGAGAGAAAAACTATACGTAAACGGCACATGCAAGACATGATATATAATCATTTTCAAACTGAATATATGTATGGGAATTAAATCGATTAGAACCTGCATGAGGAGATAATCCTATTCAAAGGAAATCGTCTGGAACGTCTTACCTTAGCGATCATGGTGAGTCTTCGGAGTGGAGTGCGATGATAGTCTTTGAACGTGGCTATATATATAGGTCTAGTCCAAGACCAAGAGGGAGGAGCCTCTTGTGGCTGCAGGAGAAAGGTCCTCCCTCCCAAAGACGCTCTTCACTGTCACAACGCCCATCATATGTCCTTGACATTGCCTTTCCTTTGCTCGTGGTCTGACGTGAGGAACGAATGGGATCTCTGGCATGCCAATAAAGGATTCATTTCTTATTATTATTATTATTATTATTATTATTATTATTATTATTATTATTATTATTATTACTATTAACTCAGCTATATACAACTCTTGTTGGAAAAGCATGATGCTAAGGCAAAGGCAAGGCAAAGGCAAAGGCAAATTTTATTCTATCGACCCCTTCCGGAGTATGAGAATTACAAAATTACACAGATATATATATTTTACACAAAAACTACAAAAAGAAGAGACCAATAGATTACAACTATATTTATGTACACATATATTCAGTAAGTACATAATTAACGCATAAAAGGTATTCTGACAAAGGAAAGTACATACATTGAAAAATAATACCAGAATAATGAAAATCCTAGAAAGTATTAAATCTAAAATAAAGACATTATAAGGTTAACAAACCTTGCAAGTCTTTTCAGTTCTCTAGCATTACTTGTATTGAGGAGCAGACTGAATTTAAAAGTGGTAGGTCTTCTACAATAGTAGGGCTTTAGGTATCTCTCTCTTATTTCTCTAATCACAGGACAAACTAAAACATAATGGTATTCATCCCCAACTTCAATGCCGTTGCATAGTGTGCAAGAGTGCTGATTCTCTTGCCTAGAATATCTTTCAGTTGCTACAGGAAGTTTGTGGGTACCACACCTATATTTACTAAGGGCAATTCTTTCTGGAGTATCTAAATTTATAATATACTTTTCTTGGCCAAATTCTGTCTTAAAAAGTTTATAATTACTACACAATATATTTCTTTCTACTTCTGCATACCACTGTTGTCTCTCTATATCTTTGAGTTTCATTTCTAGGCTATTTATTATCCACGTGTGATTGAAATTTTCTGGATGCTCCCATATATTTGACATACCACATGAATCAAGGATAGTTTTAATTTTATGGATCCAACTAGACTTATACTCATTCGACTCGTATAGAATTCTAAGAAAACGATAAAAAACATTTGACAATTTAGACGCCTTTGATTTTACAATTCTCAACCAAAATCCAATCATCCGTTTGCAAATAGATATTTCAATTTTGAATCTGCCAAGATCCCCATATACCATGCAGTTTGCTGTTCGCTTGTTCACACAGAGCTGATTTTTCATGAACTTCTTGTGAAATGCTTCAACATGATCTAGTTTGTGGTAACCCCATATTTCACAACCGTAAGTCAAAATTGGTACAACTAGAGCATCGAATAGATCACAGTTGATATCAATGGGTAATTCAAGTTTTTTACATTTAATTAACATACTAAATAATGCTCTACGTGCTTGAATGACTTGTTTCTTAATAGCTTTATCCATTTTACCATTATAATTGAACGTAGTACCAAGGTAAATATAATCATCTACAATTTCGATGCTCTCCTCACCATATTTAAAATTCGGGACATTTCTAACTTTTCCTCTAGAAAATACAACTACTTTAGTTTTGGAAACATTAATTTGAAGTTTCCAAGTATCACAATATTCTTTTACTTTGCTTAAGGCGTTTTGTAATTCCTTTGGGGATTCAGCCATTACAATAGTATCATCAGCATAAAGCAAAACGTAAATACGCAAAAACATTTCTATGTCAATACTACTTAATTTTTCATTTATTTCCCTTGAACACATATCCATCCCATTATAACCCCCGCTAAGAAAAGACTCGAAATCATTTAGGTAGATGGCAAAAAGTAATGGGGAAAGATTCTCACCTTGTCTTACACCTATGTTACATTCGAAAAAGTTAGAAATTTTGTGATTCTGCTTTACACATGATTTTGCATTATTATACATATTATATATGACAGCCATAACATTACCATTAATGCCATGTGAGATTACTTTTCCCCACAAGGACGACCTGTCAACCAAATCGAATGCTTTTCTGTAATCAACGAACAAACAGTATATTCTCTTTTTTCGATGGAGATAGAAATTAACAAGTGAATGCAATACAAAAATATGATCTAGAGTACTATATCCTTCCCTGAAACCAGCCTGCTCCTCACCAAGTTGACCAGTGCTGTCAATATAATCAGTCAACCTTTTATTGACACAAGCGGTAAAAAGCTTCGCTACACAGCTCAGTAGTGTGATACCCCTATAGTTATCTGGGTCGTCAGGGGATCCTTTTTTCTTAAATATGGGTTTTATTATCCCTATACACCAATAATATGGAACAACTGAGGAGATCAACACAATGTTAAAAATTTTACATATAACATTTAGCATATCATGAGCTCGAGGACTTCAACAGGGAAAATAGCCCAGTGAGGAAATTTGTTTGACTTAAGATTTGATTTTAAGTATTCTCTAAAACTGTCTGGATAGGTAACCATCCTTGAAGGGAAGATATACAGTATATATATATATATATATATATATATATATATATATAATGTACATGTTTACGTACTTATATACATATATATATACATACGTACATATATACACATATATACATATACATACATACCTATATATATAAATATACATGTATACCTACACACACATATATATATATATACATATATACATATACATATATAAATAATATATATATGTATATATATCTATATATACATGTATACATACATATATATATATACACATATTTATATGTATCTTATATATATGTATATGTATATATGTGTATATATATGTATACATGTATATATATATATATTTATAGGTATGTATGTATATGTATATATGTGTATATATATATGTATGTATATATATATATATATATATATATATATATATGTATCTATATATATATATATATATATATATATATATATATATATATATATATATATATATATATATATATATACAAACACACACCCACCTACGTCATCATCATCAGCTGTTAGTAGTCCACTACAGAACAAAGACCTCAGACATGTCCTTTTGCTTGCGTCTGTTAATGGTCTTTCCATGCCAGTCCATACCCATAAACTTTCTTAGTTCATCAATCCATCGTCTCTTATCTTCCTTTCCTTGCTTCGTTTGCAATGACTATGGACCCATTCTGTTATTGTTAATGTTCATCTATTTTCTGCCCTTGTCCATTTTTTTCCCTTACATGTTGTTAGAATATCCTCTTCTTTAGTTTGCTCTTGTATCTATGTTATTCTTTTTCTGTCTCCTAGTGTTATTCTTATTATTACTCCTTCCATAATTACTTGAGCTGTAAATAGCTTCTAAGGCTTTGGTAATGCTCCAAGTTTCTGATGCATATGATATTAAAGTTAATTCTGGTAGGACCAGTATTGTGTATATATATACATACATATATATATATATATATATATACATATATATATATATATATATATATATATATATATATACTGTATATATATATATTAAGTTCTGCTTTATATAAGACTAATCCTTAGAAATCTCTCTCTCTCTCTCTCTCTCTCTCTCTCTCTCTCTCTCTCTCTCTCTCTCTCTCTCTCTCTCTCTCTCTCGTTTTCTTAACTAAAAATCCCTACCATTATTATCTCTTAGATTCTTGGTAAACAAAGCCAATTTGGTGCACCTTGAAAACGTATAACGAATCTCTCGTATTTCGCCAATTGTCACTCCTTAGGTTTTCATATTATTTTATTTTCATATATTTTGCAAGCAACATTTCCTTTTGTAACCTTTTACCTTTATAATTGCAATTGAGAGAGAGAGAGAGAGAGAGAGAGAGAGAGAGAGAGAGAGAGAGAGAGAGAGAGAGAGAGAGGGTGGGTGGAAATGATTTCCATAGTTCAAGGCCATATTGTTTGATTTTTATTCCCTTTCTTATAGATAACATTTAAATTTTCATTTATCAACGATTTTTTTTACCCCAATTTATTTATTTTTATTCGTTATATTTAATATCTATTTTATTTTATTATTTTATTAAAGATTAATATAAATATCCTTATAAGATTTAAATTTCTACTTATCACAGATATTCACCCCAATTTATCTATTTTATCCGTTTTATTTAATATATATTTTATTTCATTCTTTTATTCAAGATTAATATAAATATCCTTCATATAAGATGTAAATTTTTACTTATTACAGATTATTACCCCAATTTATTTTTCTTCATGCGTTATATTTAATATATATTTTATTTTATTAATATATTTAAGATTAATATAAATGATAGTTTTTCTTCCCGATGTTAATCGGCCCAGCTTTATAAGAGTCAAGTTTGACTTATTGGGCTGGTTAATTTCCTCCCTTTAATAATAATAATAATAATAATAATAATAATAATAATGATAATGATAATGATAATGATAATAATAATAATAATAAAAATTATAATAATAATAGAAATAATAATTCCCTTTCTTTTTCTTTTTTTCTGCCTACTCAGTCAAGTAATTGTATTATGAATAATGTTTTGTACTTCCAATGTAGAGGTTGTCAAACAGATAGTGGAGTCTTCCTCTGAGCGTTGTGACATTTTGTCTTCTTTCCCTTTTATTTCCTACATGGCTGAGGACTATGAAGCTTGATGTAGATGATGAATGAAGAAATATGGATTTAAAACCTTAAGATAGTGATGACTGGTGAAATCTAACCTAGGCCCTTTGCGTCAATAGGCGTAGGAGGAGATGATGTTGATAGAGTATTAGGATATTGTTAATTAAAACATTTTTCTTTTAAAAACAATAGTTTATTCAGATAAATAGTTTTGCATCATCGTCCCCTAAATGCTGTAGACGTCCTAAGCATAAGAGGGCGCTGGATTGTACTGAGGCTCTCCCTCGTAAGTGACCTCAGCCACGAAACCCGAGTCCCCGTTGACGTTGTAGGACACCTTCTGCAGGCGACCGTCGGGAAGGAGCACATAGTAGGATCCCTGAGTGTCGTAGCCATCACGGGCTTCCTGGTGGCCGAAGTCGTTGCCCGAGTAGTCGTCCTTGACGGCGTAGTTGAAGTCGTACTTGGCTGGTTCCTGTCAGTTTACGAAAATATTATTCAATGAATACCTTAAACTTTGTTACCATTTCAATTGTTTTGAAGTTATGAATAATGACATGTAATTATTTTGATTTATAACTGACCTCGTGAGATGGAGGAGGGGCGTATCCATACTGGGGCTGGGAGGGGGCCCCAAACACAGCAGCCACGAGGGCCAAAGACAAGCAAACCTGACAGGAATGGAACATGGTTAGTGTCAAAACTGATAATGGTCATGGTTTCATGAACCGTAATTACTTCATTAATGTAGACTCCTTTCAGTTAAGTTTATCACTTATATGGTTCCTGCATGATTATAAAACAGGAATTAAATGTGAAGCATCGTAGTTACTTTTCGATGATTGAATAGATATTAATGAAACTTCTTTAAAATTATATCTTATTGCTATGAAATGCTTTCACAGAAACAAGAGTTATGTCATATTCCAAAAATAAATAGTTAGCTTTGCTTTACCTTAGCGATCATGATGAGTTCTCTGAATGGGATATGATAGAACACAGCTGCAAGATGGTCTTATATACGTGAAGTCGGAGAAGGAGGAGTTAAGACTCACTTGGATTACTGGAGAAAGGTCCTCTCAGAGAACTAAGACCTTCTCTTACTCCACCCATCTGTCCTTGACACTGCTCCAGAGTGGAATCATTCTGGGACTACATATTGAGCTTAGTCTTTGGCTATTTATGCACGTATTAGGGGACAATATTGCTTACATTTATAACAGTCTCCAAGTGCTATTTTCATTTTATTTTGTGATATTAATATTTGCTTGTCTTCACGAGGCGTGTCCGGATGGCTATTACTGTTATCTTCTATCTTCAAGATGTTCTTTGGTTCGAACCTAAAGTCTACTAATTTGTCGTATTCACATAACAGCCTTTCTCCTCTCCTATCATTGTGCTTTTTATAGTTATTCTAATACTTTATACAGATTATCCTTATTAATCGGGATCTTTTCTTATATTCATACTTTCTCTTGTTCGGAGGCACCAGTTAGGTATTAACTGATAAGCGGAGTGAATGTAATTGACTTTATTTCCACAAACAGCGAGCTTTTATAACAAGTTTCCGCGAAAGGTCACAAAATTTTAAGGCGATTGATAAATTCAGGTATTAACAAGTTATCTGTGCTAGGGGAAAGCGATAATGACATATATATATATATATATATATATATATATATAGAAATACCGTTAAAGTTTACACTCTTAATTCCTTATGACGAAATTCCCAACACTTCTTGATAATGGTTTAATTCATTGCTTAAAAAGACTCCTAATAGGATTTGAGGCCAAATGGCCTGAAGAAAGATTTCCTAAATTCTCACTGTTTCTATTTATAAGTATTTGATTAGAAATATTTCGGATATATTTCACATTTCACATATTTAGCAGAACTTGATAAGTGATATTAAAGATATTCAAAGCTCAGGCAAAAAACAATATTCCTGTTCATTCTTCATATCTTTTTTTAAGTTTTATAAGTCATTACTTGAATCTAGCAATGTAAAACATCGTTTGTTTATACAGTTTTCACATCTAATGGAAAAGGATTGAACTTTATCTGTTTGTAAATAAGTGCTTGGAAGCCAGGTAGAAACAAGTGATTCAATTAAATGTTCAACGTCCTTGTAAAAGTATGATAAACTTAAAAGAAAGATTAAAAATATTTTTTCTATTTTCAAATACAGACTGAAATAGAAAAGAAAACTGAAAAATGTTTGCTGTACTCATCCAAAAATCCTTTAGGTGGGGATTACAGTAAAGATTTATGCCATTCCTAAATACTAACTCAGTTGAACATTTAGAAACTGAACGTTAATCTGTATTTAGATTCCACTTATCTTAAACAAGTTCCATTGGGAAATACATAATGATATTATGACGAAACGTAGCTAATATATGTTTATTTGCAAAATACACATTGCAAAAAATACTGTTTACCTAATAAGAATTAATCTAAGATGAACAACAGTCCATTGTGAATATTCATAGATGTTGATAAATGATTGTGTAAAGTCTTTTGAAAGATTTTTTTTCTTCTTTTTTTTTCTTTTTTGAGAAAAAGATGTTGCTCTCCATTCTTCAACAATAAACTGCTCTTCTTGACAAGTGGATGGCTCCATAGAAAGATTCTCAAGCCACTGAAGAATTCACCCTTTAACTACAGAATCAGAGTAATGACCCAGTTCATTAAAAATTCCATAGCATTAGTAGAGTCCTAAATGTACAGTACATGACATAAGTATCGAACCCTCTTAGACACATTACACCATTCAGCCCTTTATATCGCGGCCACCAAGAGTAGACACACTCGTGCATTATCTGATATCGAGTATTTTCCTTTCCAGTAAGTCTTTCTCATCATCTAACCAATCTTTTAGAGCCTCTCCTCTCTTCCTACCGCATCCTTCTCATCATCATCATTTCCTACGCCTATTGACGCAAAAAGCCTCGATTAGATTTCACCAGTCGTCTCTCTTTTGAGCTTTTAATTCAATACTTCTCCATTCATCATCTACTTCACACTTCACAGCCCTCAGCCATGTAGGCTTGGGTCTTCCAATTGTTGTAGTGCTTTGTGGAGCCCATTTGAAAGTCTGGTGAGCTAATCTTTCTTGGGGAGTGCGATGAGCATACCCAAACCATCTTCATCTTACCTCCCAATACCTCTTAATTTATACAATCTTTCCACGAAGATGTAGCTGTCTGTTCCTTTCACAATACCAAACCACATGAAAAGACCAGTTCATCTTTCACCAATGCCAACCCTTTGGACTGCTTTACTCCACATTCTCACCATGTCAGCTCTTCTTACACCGTTCACACTTCACAAACAGGTTTTTGCAATAGGTTCATCCTCTTTCCTTTCATTCACATTCAACATTCATACTTCACTTTCATAAGATATAGATGGTTTCATAATCTCTTCATTCATTTCCACTTTGGCTTCCATTGACAGCTCAAGTATCTTACAAATTTCTTGCACACATTCTGTTCCATTTCTAGCTGTTTCTATTCTTTAACTCACCTCTTCTCTCATCTTGTCCTCAACCATTTATATAAGTATAAAACACTTCAATTCTTCCATTACTCCAATTTTTTTGTTTCCAATTCTTTTCATCCCTTTCCTCTTTTTTTTTTCTATTTACTCTTGCAGATACTTTCAAACTCAATTACCAGTTTCTGGATTTTCTTTTTACGTCATTTCCCTATCCCTAAACAATTTGCTTACAGCTACTATCCTTTTTCTGGCTCTCACACCATTCTATCCGTATATATATAAATTTATATATATATATATATATATATATATATATATATACATATATATATATATATATGTGTGTGTGTGTGTGTGTGTTTGCGTGTATATATATATATATATATATATATATATATATATATATTTATATATCTATATATGTGTGTGTATTTATATGTATATATATATGTACCTATACATATATATGTGTGTATATAGGTATGTATAGATTTACACAAATACTGTATACACATTTATATATATATTTGAATACACACACCCATATATATATATATATATATTCATATATATATATATATATATATATATATATATATATATATATATATATAGATTGATTGGCCTATCGTGGCATGGTTGGAAGCGACCTGGCCTTTCATTAGAAGGGCTAGGGTTCGATCCCAAGTATGAGATAGAAATTTATTTCTATTTGAGCACGATGTTGTGTTGATATTTATCCATATATATATATATATATATATATATATATATATATATGAATACACACACCCATATATATGTATATATATATGTGTGTGTGTGTATATTATTATTATATATATATATATATATATATATATATATATATATATATATGTATATATATTATATATATATATATATATATATATATATATATATATACATGATAGATAGATAGATAGATATATCCAGATTAGTGGATAAAAAAACCAGTAAGAGTAATAGATTAAGCAATTTGAGTAATAGTCTTAAATTACTGTAAGCCTACGACTGAATTGAAGGGTAAGCAAATTAATACGACATTCATCTTATCGATAGTTTATTTGAAAAAAAAAGAATCTTTCATAAATATTTTCGGTTCATCTTTTCATAAATAGACGTCTTAAGCATAAGAGGGCGCTGGATTGTACTGAGGCTCTCCCTCGTAAGTGACCTCAGCCACGAAACCCGAGTCCCCGTTGACGTTGTAGGACACCTTCTGCAGGCGACCGTCGGGAAGGAGCACGTAGTAGGATCCCTGAGCGTCGTAGCCATCACGGGCTTCCTGGTGGCCGAAGTCGTTGCCCGAGTAGTCGTCCTTGACGGCGTAGTTGAAGTCGTACTTGGCTGGTTCCTGTCAGGAGAAAGCAATTTCAAATCAGATGTTATAACAAATGATTTTGGATTTGATTAATTTGATTCATACTTTCAAAATAATTATGAATTTAGAGTTTATTAACTTTTTTTAAGATTTCCAATTATAACTGACCTCGTGAGATGGAGGAGGGGCGTATCCATACTGGGGCTGGGAGGGGCCACCAAAGACGGTAGCCACAAGGGACAACAACAAACAAATCTGTCAGGAATAAAACAACAGTGAATTAGAAATGTTGTTCTGATGGAATTGTGAAAGTTAAAAACCCTCCACTAAAAGGGGCGTCCTTTTAATTAGTTAAATCTCATCAGCAGTTTCAGTATAATTACTCAAACTGAACTGGTACAGAAATCGAAACTGCATTTCAATGTGAATGTTATTAAGCAATAAAAGTAAGCTTGGTATAGAGAGAAAAACTATACGTAAACGGCACATGCAAGACATGATATATAATCATTTTCAAACTGAATATATGTATGGGAATTAAATCGATTAGAACCTGCATGAGGAGATAATCCTATTCAAAGGAAATCGTCTGGAACGTCTTACCTTAGCGATCATGGTGAGTCTTCGGAGTGGAGTGCGATGATAGTCTTTGAACGTGGCTATATATATAGGTCTAGTCCAAGACCAAGAGGGAGGAGCCTCTTGTGGCTGCAGGAGAAAGGTCCTCCCTCCCAAAGACGCTCTTCACTGTCACAACGCCCATCATATGTCCTTGACATTGCCTTTCCTTTGCTCGTGGTCTGACGTGAGGAACGAATGGGATCTCTGGCATGCCAATAAAGGATTCATTTCTTATTATTATTATTATTATTATTATTATTATTATTATTATTATTATTATTATTATTACTATTAACTCAGCTATATACAACTCTTGTTGGAAAAGCATGATGCTAAGGCAAAGGCAAGGCAAAGGCAAAGGCAAATTTTATTCTATCGACCCCTTCCGGAGTATGAGAATTACAAAATTACACAGATATATATATTTTACACAAAAACTACAAAAAGAAGAGACCAATAGATTACAACTATATTTATGTACACATATATTCAGTAAGTACATAATTAACGCATAAAAGGTATTCTGACAAAGGAAAGTACATACATTGAAAAATAATACCAGAATAATGAAAATCCTAGAAAGTATTAAATCTAAAATAAAGACATTATAAGGTTAACAAACCTTGCAAGTCTTTTCAGTTCTCTAGCATTACTTGTATTGAGGAGCAGACTGAATTTAAAAGTGGTAGGTCTTCTACAATAGTAGGGCTTTAGGTATCTCTCTCTTATTTCTCTAATCACAGGACAAACTAAAACATAATGGTATTCATCCCCAACTTCAATGCCGTTGCATAGTGTGCAAGAGTGCTGATTCTCTTGCCTAGAATATCTTTCAGTTGCTACAGGAAGTTTGTGGGTACCACACCTATATTTACTAAGGGCAATTCTTTCTGGAGTATCTAAATTTATAATATACTTTTCTTGGCCAAATTCTGTCTTAAAAAGTTTATAATTACTACACAATATATTTCTTTCTACTTCTGCATACCACTGTTGTCTCTCTATATCTTTGAGTTTCATTTCTAGGCTATTTATTATCCACGTGTGATTGAAATTTTCTGGATGCTCCCATATATTTGACATACCACATGAATCAAGGATAGTTTTAATTTTATGGATCCAACTAGACTTATACTCATTCGACTCGTATAGAATTCTAAGAAAACGATAAAAAACATTTGACAATTTAGACGCCTTTGATTTTACAATTCTCAACCAAAATCCAATCATCCGTTTGCAAATAGATATTTCAATTTTGAATCTGCCAAGATCCCCATATACCATGCAGTTTGCTGTTCGCTTGTTCACACAGAGCTGATTTTTCATGAACTTCTTGTGAAATGCTTCAACATGATCTAGTTTGTGGTAACCCCATATTTCACAACCGTAAGTCAAAATTGGTACAACTAGAGCATCGAATAGATCACAGTTGATATCAATGGGTAATTCAAGTTTTTTACATTTAATTAACATACTAAATAATGCTCTACGTGCTTGAATGACTTGTTTCTTAATAGCTTTATCCATTTTACCATTATAATTGAACGTAGTACCAAGGTAAATATAATCATCTACAATTTCGATGCTCTCCTCACCATATTTAAAATTCGGGACATTTCTAACTTTTCCTCTAGAAAATACAACTACTTTAGTTTTGGAAACATTAATTTGAAGTTTCCAAGTATCACAATATTCTTTTACTTTGCTTAAGGCGTTTTGTAATTCCTTTGGGGATTCAGCCATTACAATAGTATCATCAGCATAAAGCAAAACGTAAATACGCAAAAACATTTCTATGTCAATACTACTTAATTTTTCATTTATTTCCCTTGAACACATATCCATCCCATTATAACCCCCGCTAAGAAAAGACTCGAAATCATTTAGGTAGATGGCAAAAAGTAATGGGGAAAGATTCTCACCTTGTCTTACACCTATGTTACATTCGAAAAAGTTAGAAATTTTGTGATTCTGCTTTACACATGATTTTGCATTATTATACATATTATATATGACAGCCATAACATTACCATTAATGCCATGTGAGATTACTTTTCCCCACAAGGACGACCTGTCAACCAAATCGAATGCTTTTCTGTAATCAACGAACAAACAGTATATTCTCTTTTTTCGATGGAGATAGAAATTAACAAGTGAATGCAATACAAAAATATGATCTAGAGTACTATATCCTTCCCTGAAACCAGCCTGCTCCTCACCAAGTTGACCAGTGCTGTCAATATAATCAGTCAACCTTTTATTGACACAAGCGGTAAAAAGCTTCGCTACACAGCTCAGTAGTGTGATACCCCTATAGTTATCTGGGTCGTCAGGGGATCCTTTTTTCTTAAATATGGGTTTTATTATCCCTATACACCAATAATATGGAACAACTGAGGAGATCAACACAATGTTAAAAATTTTACATATAACATTTAGCATATCATGAGCTCGAGGACTTCAACAGGGAAAATAGCCCAGTGAGGAAATTTGTTTGACTTAAGATTTGATTTTAAGTATTCTCTAAAACTGTCTGGATAGGTAACCATCCTTGAAGGGAAGATATACAGTATATATATATATATATATATATATATATATATATATATAATGTACATGTTTACGTACTTATATACATATATATATACATACGTACATATATACACATATATACATATACATACATACCTATATATATAAATATACATGTATACCTACACACACATATATATATATATACATATATACATATACATATATAAATAATATATATATGTATATATATCTATATATACATGTATACATACATATATATATATACACATATTTATATGTATCTTATATATATGTATATGTATATATGTGTATATATATGTATACATGTATATATATATATATTTATAGGTATGTATGTATATGTATATATGTGTATATATATATGTATGTATCTATATATATATATATATATATATATATATATATGTATCTATATATATATATATATATATATATATATATATATATATATATATATATATATATATATATATATATACAAACACACACCCACCTACGTCATCATCATCAGCTGTTAGTAGTCCACTACAGAACAAAGACCTCAGACATGTCCTTTTGCTTGCGTCTGTTAATGGTCTTTCCATGCCAGTCCATACCCATAAACTTTCTTAGTTCATCAATCCATCGTCTCTTATCTTCCTTTCCTTGCTTCGTTTGCAATGACTATGGACCCATTCTGTTATTGTTAATGTTCATCTATTTTCTGCCCTTGTCCATTTTTTTCCCTTACATGTTGTTAGAATATCCTCTTCTTTAGTTTGCTCTTGTATCTATGTTATTCTTTTTCTGTCTCCTAGTGTTATTCTTATTATTACTCCTTCCATAATTACTTGAGCTGTAAATAGCTTCTAAGGCTTTGGTAATGCTCCAAGTTTCTGATGCATATGATATTAAAGTTAATTCTGGTAGGACCAGTATTGTGTATATATATACATACATATATATATATATATATATATACATATATATATATATATATATATATATATATATATATACTGTATATATATATATTAAGTTCTGCTTTATATAAGACTAATCCTTAGAAATCCCTCTCTCTCTCTCTCTCTCTCTCTCTCTCTCTCTCTCTCTCTCTCTCTCTCTCTCTCTCTCTCTCTCTCTCTCTCTCTCTCTCTCGTTTTCTTAACTAAAAATCCCTACCATTATTATCTCTTAGATTCTTGGTAAACAAAGCCAATTTGGTGCACCTTGAAAACGTATAACGAATCTCTCGTATTTCGCCAATTGTCACTCCTTAGGTTTTCATATTATTTTATTTTCATATATTTTGCAAGCAACATTTCCTTTTGTAACCTTTTACCTTTATAATTGCAATTGAGAGAGAGAGAGAGAGAGAGAGAGAGAGAGAGAGAGAGAGAGAGAGAGAGAGAGAGAGAGAGAGAGGGTGGGTGGAAATGATTTCCATAGTTCAAGGCCATATTGTTTGATTTTTATTCCCTTTCTTATAGATAACATTTAAATTTTCATTTATCAACGATTTTTTTTACCCCAATTTATTTATTTTTATTCGTTATATTTAATATCTATTTTATTTTATTATTTTATTAAAGATTAATATAAATATCCTTATAAGATTTAAATTTCTACTTATCACAGATATTCACCCCAATTTATCTATTTTATCCGTTTTATTTAATATATATTTTATTTCATTCTTTTATTCAAGATTAATATAAATATCCTTCATATAAGATGTAAATTTTTACTTATTACAGATTATTACCCCAATTTATTTTTCTTCATGCGTTATATTTAATATATATTTTATTTTATTAATATATTTAAGATTAATATAAATGATAGTTTTTCTTCCCGATGTTAATCGGCCCAGCTTTATAAGAGTCAAGTTTGACTTATTGGGCTGGTTAATTTCCTCCCTTTAATAATAATAATAATAATAATAATAATAATAATAATGATAATGATAATGATAATGATAATAATAATAATAATAAAAATTATAATAATAATAGAAATAATAATTCCCTTTCTTTTTCTTTTTTTCTGCCTACTCAGTCAAGTAATTGTATTATGAATAATGTTTTGTACTTCCAATGTAGAGGTTGTCAAACAGATAGTGGAGTCTTCCTCTGAGCGTTGTGACATTTTGTCTTCTTTCCCTTTTATTTCCTACATGGCTGAGGACTATGAAGCTTGATGTAGATGATGAATGAAGAAATATGGATTTAAAACCTTAAGATAGTGATGACTGGTGAAATCTAACCTAGGCCCTTTGCGTCAATAGGCGTAGGAGGAGATGATGTTGATAGAGTATTAGGATATTGTTAATTAAAACATTTTTCTTTTAAAAACAATAGTTTATTCAGATAAATAGTTTTGCATCATCGTCCCCTAAATGCTGTAGACGTCCTAAGCATAAGAGGGCGCTGGATTGTACTGAGGCTCTCCCTCGTAAGTGACCTCAGCCACGAAACCCGAGTCCCCGTTGACGTTGTAGGACACCTTCTGCAGGCGACCGTCGGGAAGGAGCACATAGTAGGATCCCTGAGTGTCGTAGCCATCACGGGCTTCCTGGTGGCCGAAGTCGTTGCCCGAGTAGTCGTCCTTGACGGCGTAGTTGAAGTCGTACTTGGCTGGTTCCTGTCAGTTTACGAAAATATTATTCAATGAATACCTTAAACTTTGTTACCATTTCAATTGTTTTGAAGTTATGAATAATGACATGTAATTATTTTGATTTATAACTGACCTCGTGAGATGGAGGAGGGGCGTATCCATACTGGGGCTGGGAGGGGGCCCCAAACACAGCAGCCACGAGGGCCAAAGACAAGCAAACCTGACAGGAATGGAACATGGTTAGTGTCAAAACTGATAATGGTCATGGTTTCATGAACCGTAATTACTTCATTAATGTAGACTCCTTTCAGTTAAGTTTATCACTTATATGGTTCCTGCATGATTATAAAACAGGAATTAAATGTGAAGCATCGTAGTTACTTTTCGATGATTGAATAGATATTAATGAAACTTCTTTAAAATTATATCTTATTGCTATGAAATGCTTTCACAGAAACAAGAGTTATGTCATATTCCAAAAATAAATAGTTAGCTTTGCTTTACCTTAGCGATCATGATGAGTTCTCTGAATGGGATATGATAGAACACAGCTGCAAGATGGTCTTATATACGTGAAGTCGGAGAAGGAGGAGTTAAGACTCACTTGGATTACTGGAGAAAGGTCCTCTCAGAGAACTAAGACCTTCTCTTACTCCACCCATCTGTCCTTGACACTGCTCCAGAGTGGAATCATTCTGGGACTACATATTGAGCTTAGTCTTTGGCTATTTATGCACGTATTAGGGGACAATATTGCTTACATTTATAACAGTCTCCAAGTGCTATTTTCATTTTATTTTGTGATATTAATATTTGCTTGTCTTCACGAGGCGTGTCCGGATGGCTATTACTGTTATCTTCTATCTTCAAGATGTTCTTTGGTTCGAACCTAAAGTCTACTAATTTGTCGTATTCACATAACAGCCTTTCTCCTCTCCTATCATTGTGCTTTTTATAGTTATTCTAATACTTTATACAGATTATCCTTATTAATCGGGATCTTTTCTTATATTCATACTTTCTCTTGTTCGGAGGCACCAGTTAGGTATTAACTGATAAGCGGAGTGAATGTAATTGACTTTATTTCCACAAACAGCGAGCTTTTATAACAAGTTTCCGCGAAAGGTCACAAAATTTTAAGGCGATTGATAAATTCAGGTATTAACAAGTTATCTGTGCTAGGGGAAAGCGATAATGACAATATATATATATACATATATATATATATATATATATATATATATATAGAAATACCGTTAAAGTTTACACTCTTAATTCCTTATGACGAAATTCCCAACACTTCTTGATAATGGTTTAATTCATTGCTTAAAAAGACTCCTAATAGGATTTGAGGCCAAATGGCCTGAAGAAAGATTTCCTAAATTCTCACTGTTTCTATTTATAAGTATTTGATTAGAAATATTTCGGATATATTTCACATTTCACATATTTAGCAGAACTTGATAAGTGATATTAAAGATATTCAAAGCTCAGGCAAAAAACAATATTCCTGTTCATTCTTCATATCTTTTTTTAAGTTTTATAAGTCATTACTTGAATCTAGCAATGTAAAACATCGTTTGTTTATACAGTTTTCACATCTAATGGAAAAGGATTGAACTTTATCTGTTTGTAAATAAGTGCTTGGAAGCCAGGTAGAAACAAGTGATTCAATTAAATGTTCAACGTCCTTGTAAAAGTATGATAAACTTAAAAGAAAGATTAAAAATATTTTTTCTATTTTCAAATACAGACTGAAATAGAAAAGAAAACTGAAAAATGTTTGCTGTACTCATCCAAAAATCCTTTAGGTGGGGATTACAGTAAAGATTTATGCCATTCCTAAATACTAACTCAGTTGAACATTTAGAAACTGAACGTTAATCTGTATTTAGATTCCACTTATCTTAAACAAGTTCCATTGGGAAATACATAATGATATTATGACGAAACGTAGCTAATATATGTTTATTTGCAAAATACACATTGCAAAAAATACTGTTTACCTAATAAGAATTAATCTAAGATGAACAACAGTCCATTGTGAATATTCATAGATGTTGATAAATGATTGTGTAAAGTCTTTTGAAAGATTTTTTTTCTTCTTTTTTTTTCTTTTTTGAGAAAAAGATGTTGCTCTCCATTCTTCAACAATAAACTGCTCTTCTTGACAAGTGGATGGCTCCATAGAAAGATTCTCAAGCCACTGAAGAATTCACCCTTTAACTACAGAATCAGAGTAATGACCCAGTTCATTAAAAATTCCATAGCATTAGTAGAGTCCTAAATGTACAGTACATGACATAAGTATCGAACCCTCTTAGACACATTACACCATTCAGCCCTTTATATCGCGGCCACCAAGAGTAGACACACTCGTGCATTATCTGATATCGAGTATTTTCCTTTCCAGTAAGTCTTTCTCATCATCTAACCAATCTTTTAGAGCCTCTCCTCTCTTCCTACCGCATCCTTCTCATCATCATCATTTCCTACGCCTATTGACGCAAAAAGCCTCGATTAGATTTCACCAGTCGTCTCTCTTTTGAGCTTTTAATTCAATACTTCTCCATTCATCATCTACTTCACACTTCACAGCCCTCAGCCATGTAGGCTTGGGTCTTCCAATTGTTGTAGTGCTTTGTGGAGCCCATTTGAAAGTCTGGTGAGCTAATCTTTCTTGGGGAGTGCGATGAGCATACCCAAACCATCTTCATCTTACCTCCCAATACCTCTTAATTTATACAATCTTTCCACGAAGATGTAGCTGTCTGTTCCTTTCACAATACCAAACCACATGAAAAGACCAGTTCATCTTTCACCAATGCCAACCCTTTGGACTGCTTTACTCCACATTCTCACCATGTCAGCTCTTCTTACACCGTTCACACTTCACAAACAGGTTTTTGCAATAGGTTCATCCTCTTTCCTTTCATTCACATTCAACATTCATACTTCACTTTCATAAGATATAGATGGTTTCATAATCTCTTCATTCATTTCCACTTTGGCTTCCATTGACAGCTCAAGTATCTTACAAATTTCTTGCACACATTCTGTTCCATTTCTAGCTGTTTCTATTCTTTAACTCACCTCTTCTCTCATCTTGTCCTCAACCATTTATATAAGTATAAAACACTTCAATTCTTCCATTACTCCAATTTTTTTGTTTCCAATTCTTTTCATCCCTTTCCTCTTTTTTTTTTCTATTTACTCTTGCAGATACTTTCAAACTCAATTACCAGTTTCTGGATTTTCTTTTTACGTCATTTCCCTATCCCTAAACAATTTGCTTACAGCTACTATCCTTTTTCTGGCTCTCACACCATTCTATCCGTATATATATAAATTTATATATATATATATATATATATATATATATATATACATATATATATATATATATGTGTGTGTGTGTGTGTGTGTTTGCGTGTATATATATATATATATATATATATATATATATATATATATTTATATATCTATATATGTGTGTGTATTTATATGTATATATATATGTACCTATACATATATATGTGTGTATATAGGTATGTATAGATTTACACAAATACTGTATACACATTTATATATATATTTGAATACACACACCCATATATATATATATATATATTCATATATATATATATATATATATATATATATATATATATATATATATATATATATATATATATAGATTGATTGGCCTATCGTGGCATGGTTGGAAGCGACCTGGCCTTTCATTAGAAGGGCTAGGGTTCGATCCCAAGTATGAGATAGAAATTTATTTCTATTTGAGCACGATGTTGTGTTGATATTTATCCATATATATATATATATATATATATATATATATGAATACACACACCCATATATATGTATATATATATGTGTGTGTGTGTATTTATTATTAATATATATATATATATATATATATATATATATATATATATGTATATATATTTATATATATATATATATATATATATATATATATATATACATGATAGATAGATAGATAGATATATCCAGATTAGTGGATAAAAAAACCAGTAAGAGTAATAGATTAAGCAATTTGAGTAATAGTCTTAAATTACTGTAAGCCTACGACTGAATTGAAGGGTAAGCAAATTAATACGACATTCATCTTATCGATAGTTTATTTGAAAAAAAAAGAATCTTTCATAAATATTTTCGGTTCATCTTTTCATAAATAGACGTCTTAAGCATAAGAGGGCGCTGGATTGTACTGAGGCTCTCCCTCGTAAGTGACCTCAGCCACGAAACCCGAGTCCCCGTTGACGTTGTAGGACACCTTCTGCAGGCGACCGTCGGGAAGGAGCACGTAGTAGGATCCCTGAGCGTCGTAGCCATCACGGGCTTCCTGGTGGCCGAAGTCGTTGCCCGAGTAGTCGTCCTTGACGGCGTAGTTGAAGTCGTACTTGGCTGGTTCCTGTCAGGAGAAAGCAATTTCAAATCAGATGTTATAACAAATGATTTTGGATTTGATTAATTTGATTCATACTTTCAAAATAATTATGAATTTAGAGTTTATTAACTTTTTTTAAGATTTCCAATTATAACTGACCTCGTGAGATGGAGGAGGGGCGTATCCATACTGGGGCTGGGAGGGGCCACCAAAGACGGTAGCCACAAGGGACAACAACAAACAAATCTGTCAGGAATAAAACAACAGTGAATTAGAAATGTTGTTCTGATGGAATTGTGAAAGTTAAAAACCCTCCACTAAAAGGGGCGTCCTTTTAATTAGTTAAATCTCATCAGCAGTTTCAGTATAATTACTCAAACTGAACTGGTACAGAAATCGAAACTGCATTTCAATGTGAATGTTATTAAGCAATAAAAGTAAGCTTGGTATAGAGAGAAAAACTATACGTAAACGGCACATGCAAGACATGATATATAATCATTTTCAAACTGAATATATGTATGGGAATTAAATCGATTAGAACCTGCATGAGGAGATAATCCTATTCAAAGGAAATCGTCTGGAACGTCTTACCTTAGCGATCATGGTGAGTCTTCGGAGTGGAGTGCGATGATAGTCTTTGAACGTGGCTATATATATAGGTCTAGTCCAAGACCAAGAGGGAGGAGCCTCTTGTGGCTGCAGGAGAAAGGTCCTCCCTCCCAAAGACGCTCTTCACTGTCACAACGCCCATCATATGTCCTTGACATTGCCTTTCCTTTGCTCGTGGTCTGACGTGAGGAACGAATGGGATCTCTGGCATGCCAATAAAGGATTCATTTCTTATTATTATTATTATTATTATTATTATTATTATTATTATTATTATTATTATTATTACTATTAACTCAGCTATATACAACTCTTGTTGGAAAAGCATGATGCTAAGGCAAAGGCAAGGCAAAGGCAAAGGCAAATTTTATTCTATCGACCCCTTCCGGAGTATGAGAATTACAAAATTACACAGATATATATATTTTACACAAAAACTACAAAAAGAAGAGACCAATAGATTACAACTATATTTATGTACACATATATTCAGTAAGTACATAATTAACGCATAAAAGGTATTCTGACAAAGGAAAGTACATACATTGAAAAATAATACCAGAATAATGAAAATCCTAGAAAGTATTAAATCTAAAATAAAGACATTATAAGGTTAACAAACCTTGCAAGTCTTTTCAGTTCTCTAGCATTACTTGTATTGAGGAGCAGACTGAATTTAAAAGTGGTAGGTCTTCTACAATAGTAGGGCTTTAGGTATCTCTCTCTTATTTCTCTAATCACAGGACAAACTAAAACATAATGGTATTCATCCCCAACTTCAATGCCGTTGCATAGTGTGCAAGAGTGCTGATTCTCTTGCCTAGAATATCTTTCAGTTGCTACAGGAAGTTTGTGGGTACCACACCTATATTTACTAAGGGCAATTCTTTCTGGAGTATCTAAATTTATAATATACTTTTCTTGGCCAAATTCTGTCTTAAAAAGTTTATAATTACTACACAATATATTTCTTTCTACTTCTGCATACCACTGTTGTCTCTCTATATCTTTGAGTTTCATTTCTAGGCTATTTATTATCCACGTGTGATTGAAATTTTCTGGATGCTCCCATATATTTGACATACCACATGAATCAAGGATAGTTTTAATTTTATGGATCCAACTAGACTTATACTCATTCGACTCGTATAGAATTCTAAGAAAACGATAAAAAACATTTGACAATTTAGACGCCTTTGATTTTACAATTCTCAACCAAAATCCAATCATCCGTTTGCAAATAGATATTTCAATTTTGAATCTGCCAAGATCCCCATATACCATGCAGTTTGCTGTTCGCTTGTTCACACAGAGCTGATTTTTCATGAACTTCTTGTGAAATGCTTCAACATGATCTAGTTTGTGGTAACCCCATATTTCACAACCGTAAGTCAAAATTGGTACAACTAGAGCATCGAATAGATCACAGTTGATATCAATGGGTAATTCAAGTTTTTTACATTTAATTAACATACTAAATAATGCTCTACGTGCTTGAATGACTTGTTTCTTAATAGCTTTATCCATTTTACCATTATAATTGAACGTAGTACCAAGGTAAATATAATCATCTACAATTTCGATGCTCTCCTCACCATATTTAAAATTCGGGACATTTCTAACTTTTCCTCTAGAAAATACAACTACTTTAGTTTTGGAAACATTAATTTGAAGTTTCCAAGTATCACAATATTCTTTTACTTTGCTTAAGGCGTTTTGTAATTCCTTTGGGGATTCAGCCATTACAATAGTATCATCAGCATAAAGCAAAACGTAAATACGCAAAAACATTTCTATGTCAATACTACTTAATTTTTCATTTATTTCCCTTGAACACATATCCATCCCATTATAACCCCCGCTAAGAAAAGACTCGAAATCATTTAGGTAGATGGCAAAAAGTAATGGGGAAAGATTCTCACCTTGTCTTACACCTATGTTACATTCGAAAAAGTTAGAAATTTTGTGATTCTGCTTTACACATGATTTTGCATTATTATACATATTATATATGACAGCCATAACATTACCATTAATGCCATGTGAGATTACTTTTCCCCACAAGGACGACCTGTCAACCAAATCGAATGCTTTTCTGTAATCAACGAACAAACAGTATATTCTCTTTTTTCGATGGAGATAGAAATTAACAAGTGAATGCAATACAAAAATATGATCTAGAGTACTATATCCTTCCCTGAAACCAGCCTGCTCCTCACCAAGTTGACCAGTGCTGTCAATATAATCAGTCAACCTTTTATTGACACAAGCGGTAAAAAGCTTCGCTACACAGCTCAGTAGTGTGATACCCCTATAGTTATCTGGGTCGTCAGGGGATCCTTTTTTCTTAAATATGGGTTTTATTATCCCTATACACCAATAATATGGAACAACTGAGGAGATCAACACAATGTTAAAAATTTTACATATAACATTTAGCATATCATGAGCTCGAGGACTTCAACAGGGAAAATAGCCCAGTGAGGAAATTTGTTTGACTTAAGATTTGATTTTAAGTATTCTCTAAAACTGTCTGGATAGGTAACCATCCTTGAAGGGAAGATATACAGTATATATATATATATATATATATATATATATATATATAATGTACATGTTTACGTACTTATATACATATATATATACATACGTACATATATACACATATATACATATACATACATACCTATATATATAAATATACATGTATACCTACACACACATATATATATATATACATATATACATATACATATATAAATAATATATATATGTATATATATCTATATATACATGTATACATACATATATATATATACACATATTTATATGTATCTTATATATATGTATATGTATATATGTGTATATATATGTATACATGTATATATATATATATTTATAGGTATGTATGTATATGTATATATGTGTATATATATATGTATGTATCTATATATATATATATATATATATATATATATATGTATCTATATATATAAATATATATATATATATATATATATATATATATATATATATATATATATATATATATATATACAAACACACACCCACCTACGTCATCATCATCAGCTGTTAGTAGTCCACTACAGAACAAAGACCTCAGACATGTCCTTTTGCTTGCGTCTGTTAATGGTCTTTCCATGCCAGTCCATACCCATAAACTTTCTTAGTTCATCAATCCATCGTCTCTTATCTTCCTTTCCTTGCTTCGTTTGCAATGACTATGGACCCATTCTGTTATTGTTAATGTTCATCTATTTTCTGCCCTTGTCCATTTTTTTCCCTTACATGTTGTTAGAATATCCTCTTCTTTAGTTTGCTCTTGTATCTATGTTATTCTTTTTCTGTCTCCTAGTGTTATTCTTATTATTACTCCTTCCATAATTACTTGAGCTGTAAATAGCTTCTAAGGCTTTGGTAATGCTCCAAGTTTCTGATGCATATGATATTAAAGTTAATTCTGGTAGGACCAGTATTGTGTATATATATACATACATATATATATATATATATATATATACATATATATATATATATATATATATATATATATATATATATATACTGTATATATATATATTAAGTTCTGCTTTATATAAGACTAATCCTTAGAAATCCCTCTCTCTCTCTCTCTCTCTCTCTCTCTCTCTCTCCTCTCTCTCTCTCTCTCTCTCTCTCTCTCTCTCTCTCTCTCTCTCTCTCTCTCTCTCGTTTTCTTAACTAAAAATCCCTACCATTATTATCTCTTAGATTCTTGGTAAACAAAGCCAATTTGGTGCACCTTGAAAACGTATAACGAATCTCTCGTATTTCGCCAATTGTCACTCCTTAGGTTTTCATATTATTTTATTTTCATATATTTTGCAAGCAACATTTCCTTTTGTAACCTTTTACCTTTATAATTGCAATTGAGAGAGAGAGAGAGAGAGAGAGAGAGAGAGAGAGAGAGAGAGAGAGAGAGAGAGAGAGAGAGAGGGTGGGTGGAAATGATTTCCATAGTTCAAGGCCATATTGTTTGATTTTTATTCCCTTTCTTATAGATAACATTTAAATTTTCATTTATCAACGATTTTTTTTACCCCAATTTATTTATTTTTATTCGTTATATTTAATATCTATTTTATTTTATTATTTTATTAAAGATTAATATAAATATCCTTATAAGATTTAAATTTATACTTATCACAGATATTCACCCCAATTTATCTATTTTATCCGTTTTATTTAATATATATTTTATTTCATTCTTTTATTCAAGATTAATATAAATATCCTTCATATAAGATGTAAATTTTTACTTATTACAGATTATTACCCCAATTTATTTTTCTTCATGCGTTATATTTAATATATATTTTATTTTATTAATATATTTAAGATTAATATAAATGATAGTTTTTCTTCCCGATGTTAATCGGCCCAGCTTTATAAGAGTCAAGTTTGACTTATTGGGCTGGTTAATTTCCTCCCTTTAATAATAATAATAATAATAATAATAATAATAATAATGATAATGATAATGATAATGATAATAATAATAATAATAAAAATTATAATAATAATAGAAATAATAATTCCCTTTCTTTTTCTTTTTTTCTGCCTACTCAGTCAAGTAATTGTATTATGAATAATGTTTTGTACTTCCAATGTAGAGGTTGTCAAACAGATAGTGGAGTCTTCCTCTGAGCGTTGTGACATTTTGTCTTCTTTCCCTTTTATTTCCTACATGGCTGAGGACTATGAAGCTTGATGTAGATGATGAATGAAGAAATATGGATTTAAAACCTTAAGATAGTGATGACTGGTGAAATCTAACCTAGGCCCTTTGCGTCAATAGGCGTAGGAGGAGATGATGTTGATAGAGTATTAGGATATTGTTAATTAAAACATTTTTCTTTTAAAAACAATAGTTTATTCAGATAAATAGTTTTGCATCATCGTCCCCTAAATGCTGTAGACGTCCTAAGCATAAGAGGGCGCTGGATTGTACTGAGGCTCTCCCTCGTAAGTGACCTCAGCCACGAAACCCGAGTCCCCGTTGACGTTGTAGGACACCTTCTGCAGGCGACCGTCGGGAAGGAGCACATAGTAGGATCCCTGAGTGTCGTAGCCATCACGGGCTTCCTGGTGGCCGAAGTCGTTGCCCGAGTAGTCGTCCTTGACGGCGTAGTTGAAGTCGTACTTGGCTGGTTCCTGTCAGTTTACGAAAATATTATTCAATGAATACCTTAAACTTTGTTACCATTTCAATTGTTTTGAAGTTATGAATAATGACATGTAATTATTTTGATTTATAACTGACCTCGTGAGATGGAGGAGGGGCGTATCCATACTGGGGCTGGGAGGGGGCCCCAAACACAGCAGCCACGAGGGCCAAAGACAAGCAAACCTGACAGGAATGGAACATGGTTAGTGTCAAAACTGATAATGGTCATGGTTTCATGAACCGTAATTACTTCATTAATGTAGACTCCTTTCAGTTAAGTTTATCACTTATATGGTTCCTGCATGATTATAAAACAGGAATTAAATGTGAAGCATCGTAGTTACTTTTCGATGATTGAATAGATATTAATGAAACTTCTTTAAAATTATATCTTATTGCTATGAAATGCTTTCACAGAAACAAGAGTTATGTCATATTCCAAAAATAAATAGTTAGCTTTGCTTTACCTTAGCGATCATGATGAGTTCTCTGAATGGGATATGATAGAACACAGCTGCAAGATGGTCTTATATACGTGAAGTCGGAGAAGGAGGAGTTAAGACTCACTTGGATTACTGGAGAAAGGTCCTCTCAGAGAACTAAGACCTTCTCTTACTCCACCCATCTGTCCTTGACACTGCTCCAGAGTGGAATCATTCTGGGACTACATATTGAGCTTAGTCTTTGGCTATTTATGCACGTATTAGGGGACAATATTGCTTACATTTATAACAGTCTCCAAGTGCTATTTTCATTTTATTTTGTGATATTAATATTTGCTTGTCTTCACGAGGCGTGTCCGGATGGCTATTACTGTTATCTTCTATCTTCAAGATGTTCTTTGGTTCGAACCTAAAGTCTACTAATTTGTCGTATTCACATAACAGCCTTTCTCCTCTCCTATCATTGTGCTTTTTATAGTTATTCTAATACTTTATACAGATTATCCTTATTAATCGGGATCTTTTCTTATATTCATACTTTCTCTTGTTCGGAGGCACCAGTTAGGTATTAACTGATAAGCGGAGTGAATGTAATTGACTTTATTTCCACAAACAGCGAGCTTTTATAACAAGTTTCCGCGAAAGGTCACAAAATTTTAAGGCGATTGATAAATTCAGGTATTAACAAGTTATCTGTGCTAGGGGAAAGCGATAATGACAATATATATATATATATATATATATATATATAGAAATACCGTTAAAGTTTACACTCTTAATTCCTTATGACGAAATTCCCAACACTTCTTGATAATGGTTTAATTCATTGCTTAAAAAGACTCCTAATAGGATTTGAGGCCAAATGGCCTGAAGAAAGATTTCCTAAATTCTCACTGTTTCTATTTATAAGTATTTGATTAGAAATATTTCGGATATATTTCACATTTCACATATTTAGCAGAACTTGATAAGTGATATTAAAGATATTCAAAGCTCAGGCAAAAAACAATATTCCTGTTCATTCTTCATATCTTTTTTTAAGTTTTATAAGTCATTACTTGAATCTAGCAATGTAAAACATCGTTTGTTTATACAGTTTTCACATCTAATGGAAAAGGATTGAACTTTATCTGTTTGTAAATAAGTGCTTGGAAGCCAGGTAGAAACAAGTGATTCAATTAAATGTTCAACGTCCTTGTAAAAGTATGATAAACTTAAAAGAAAGATTAAAAATATTTTTTCTATTTTCAAATACAGACTGAAATAGAAAAGAAAACTGAAAAATGTTTGCTGTACTCATCCAAAAATCCTTTAGGTGGGGATTACAGTAAAGATTTATGCCATTCCTAAATACTAACTCAGTTGAACATTTAGAAACTGAACGTTAATCTGTATTTAGATTCCACTTATCTTAAACAAGTTCCATTGGGAAATACATAATGATATTATGACGAAACGTAGCTAATATATGTTTATTTGCAAAATACACATTGCAAAAAATACTGTTTACCTAATAAGAATTAATCTAAGATGAACAACAGTCCATTGTGAATATTCATAGATGTTGATAAATGATTGTGTAAAGTCTTTTGAAAGATTTTTTTTCTTCTTTTTTTTTCTTTTTTGAGAAAAAGATGTTGCTCTCCATTCTTCAACAATAAACTGCTCTTCTTGACAAGTGGATGGCTCCATAGAAAGATTCTCAAGCCACTGAAGAATTCACCCTTTAACTACAGAATCAGAGTAATGACCCAGTTCATTAAAAATTCCATAGCATTAGTAGAGTCCTAAATGTACAGTACATGACATAAGTATCGAACCCTCTTAGACACATTACACCATTCAGCCCTTTATATCGCGGCCACCAAGAGTAGACACACTCGTGCATTATCTGATATCGAGTATTTTCCTTTCCAGTAAGTCTTTCTCATCATCTAACCAATCTTTTAGAGCCTCTCCTCTCTTCCTACCGCATCCTTCTCATCATCATCATTTCCTACGCCTATTGACGCAAAAAGCCTCGATTAGATTTCACCAGTCGTCTCTCTTTTGAGCTTTTAATTCAATACTTCTCCATTCATCATCTACTTCACACTTCACAGCCCTCAGCCATGTAGGCTTGGGTCTTCCAATTGTTGTAGTGCTTTGTGGAGCCCATTTGAAAGTCTGGTGAGCTAATCTTTCTTGGGGAGTGCGATGAGCATACCCAAACCATCTTCATCTTACCTCCCAATACCTCTTAATTTATACAATCTTTCCACGAAGATGTAGCTGTCTGTTCCTTTCACAATACCAAACCACATGAAAAGACCAGTTCATCTTTCACCAATGCCAACCCTTTGGACTGCTTTACTCCACATTCTCACCATGTCAGCTCTTCTTACACCGTTCACACTTCACAAACAGGTTTTTGCAATAGGTTCATCCTCTTTCCTTTCATTCACATTCAACATTCATACTTCACTTTCATAAGATATAGATGGTTTCATAATCTCTTCATTCATTTCCACTTTGGCTTCCATTGACAGCTCAAGTATCTTACAAATTTCTTGCACACATTCTGTTCCATTTCTAGCTGTTTCTATTCTTTAACTCACCTCTTCTCTCATCTTGTCCTCAACCATTTATATAAGTATAAAACACTTCAATTCTTCCATTACTCCAATTTTTTTGTTTCCAATTCTTTTCATCCCTTTCCTCTTTTTTTTTTCTATTTACTCTTGCAGATACTTTCAAACTCAATTACCAGTTTCTGGATTTTCTTTTTACGTCATTTCCCTATCCCTAAACAATTTGCTTACAGCTACTATCCTTTTTCTGGCTCTCACACCATTCTATCCGTATATATATAAATTTATATATATATATATATATATATATATATATATATACATATATATATATATATATATGTGTGTGTGTGTGTGTGTGTTTGCGTGTATATATATATATATATATATATATATTTATATATCTATATATGTGTGTGTATTTATATGTATATATATATGTACCTATACATATATATGTGTGTATATAGGTATGTATAGATTTACACAAATACTGTATACACATTTATATATATATTTGAATACACACACCCATATATATATATATATATATTCATATATATATATATATATATATATATATATATATATATATATATATAGATTGATTGGCCTATCGTGGCATGGTTGGAAGCGACCTGGCCTTTCATTAGAAGGGCTAGGGTTCGATCCCAAGTATGAGATAGAAATTTATTTCTATTTGAGCACGATGTTGTGTTGATATTTATCCATATATATATATATATATATATATATATATATATATATGAATACACACACCCATATATATGTATATATATATGTGTGTGTGTGTATTTATTATTATATATATATATATATATATATATATATATATATATATATATATATATGTATATATATTTATATATATATATATATATATATATATATATATATATACATGATAGATAGATAGATAGATATATCCAGATTAGTGGATAAAAAAACCAGTAAGAGTAATAGATTAAGCAATTTGAGTAATAGTCTTAAATTACTGTAAGCCTACGACTGAATTGAAGGGTAAGCAAATTAATACGACATTCATCTTATCGATAGTTTATTTGAAAAAAAAAGAATCTTTCATAAATATTTTCGGTTCATCTTTTCATAAATAGACGTCTTAAGCATAAGAGGGCGCTGGATTGTACTGAGGCTCTCCCTCGTAAGTGACCTCAGCCACGAAACCCGAGTCCCCGTTGACGTTGTAGGACACCTTCTGCAGGCGACCGTCGGGAAGGAGCACGTAGTAGGATCCCTGAGCGTCGTAGCCATCACGGGCTTCCTGGTGGCCGAAGTCGTTGCCCGAGTAGTCGTCCTTGACGGCGTAGTTGAAGTCGTACTTGGCTGGTTCCTGTCAGGAGAAAGCAATTTCAAATCAGATGTTATAACAAATGATTTTGGATTTGATTAATTTGATTCATACTTTCAAAATAATTATGAATTTAGAGTTTATTAACTTTTTTTAAGATTTCCAATTATAACTGACCTCGTGAGATGGAGGAGGGGCGTATCCATACTGGGGCTGGGAGGGGCCACCAAAGACGGTAGCCACAAGGGACAACAACAAACAAATCTGTCAGGAATAAAACAACAGTGAATTAGAAATGTTGTTCTGATGGAATTGTGAAAGTTAAAAACCCTCCACTAAAAGGGGCGTCCTTTTAATTAGTTAAATCTCATCAGCAGTTTCAGTATAATTACTCAAACTGAACTGGTACAGAAATCGAAACTGCATTTCAATGTGAATGTTATTAAGCAATAAAAGTAAGCTTGGTATAGAGAGAAAAACTATACGTAAACGGCACATGCAAGACATGATATATAATCATTTTCAAACTGAATATATGTATGGGAATTAAATCGATTAGAACCTGCATGAGGAGATAATCCTATTCAAAGGAAATCGTCTGGAACGTCTTACCTTAGCGATCATGGTGAGTCTTCGGAGTGGAGTGCGATGATAGTCTTTGAACGTGGCTATATATATAGGTCTAGTCCAAGACCAAGAGGGAGGAGCCTCTTGTGGCTGCAGGAGAAAGGTCCTCCCTCCCAAAGACGCTCTTCACTGTCACAACGCCCATCATATGTCCTTGACATTGCCTTTCCTTTGCTCGTGGTCTGACGTGAGGAACGAATGGGATCTCTGGCATGCCAATAAAGGATTCATTTCTTATTATTATTATTATTATTATTATTATTATTATTATTATTATTATTATTATTATTATTATTACTATTAACTCAGCTATATACAACTCTTGTTGGAAAAGCATGATGCTAAGGCAAAGGCAAGGCAAAGGCAAAGGCAAATTTTATTCTATCGACCCCTTCCGGAGTATGAGAATTACAAAATTACACAGATATATATATTTTACACAAAAACTACAAAAAGAAGAGACCAATAGATTACAACTATATTTATGTACACATATATTCAGTAAGTACATAATTAACGCATAAAAGGTATTCTGACAAAGGAAAGTACATACATTGAAAAATAATACCAGAATAATGAAAATCCTAGAAAGTATTAAATCTAAAATAAAGACATTATAAGGTTAACAAACCTTGCAAGTCTTTTCAGTTCTCTAGCATTACTTGTATTGAGGAGCAGACTGAATTTAAAAGTGGTAGGTCTTCTACAATAGTAGGGCTTTAGGTATCTCTCTCTTATTTCTCTAATCACAGGACAAACTAAAACATAATGGTATTCATCCCCAACTTCAATGCCGTTGCATAGTGTGCAAGAGTGCTGATTCTCTTGCCTAGAATATCTTTCAGTTGCTACAGGAAGTTTGTGGGTACCACACCTATATTTACTAAGGGCAATTCTTTCTGGAGTATCTAAATTTATAATATACTTTTCTTGGCCAAATTCTGTCTTAAAAAGTTTATAATTACTACACAATATATTTCTTTCTACTTCTGCATACCACTGTTGTCTCTCTATATCTTTGAGTTTCATTTCTAGGCTATTTATTATCCACGTGTGATTGAAATTTTCTGGATGCTCCCATATATTTGACATACCACATGAATCAAGGATAGTTTTAATTTTATGGATCCAACTAGACTTATACTCATTCGACTCGTATAGAATTCTAAGAAAACGATAAAAAACATTTGACAATTTAGACGCCTTTGATTTTACAATTCTCAACCAAAATCCAATCATCCGTTTGCAAATAGATATTTCAATTTTGAATCTGCCAAGATCCCCATATACCATGCAGTTTGCTGTTCGCTTGTTCACACAGAGCTGATTTTTCATGAACTTCTTGTGAAATGCTTCAACATGATCTAGTTTGTGGTAACCCCATATTTCACAACCGTAAGTCAAAATTGGTACAACTAGAGCATCGAATAGATCACAGTTGATATCAATGGGTAATTCAAGTTTTTTACATTTAATTAACATACTAAATAATGCTCTACGTGCTTGAATGACTTGTTTCTTAATAGCTTTATCCATTTTACCATTATAATTGAACGTAGTACCAAGGTAAATATAATCATCTACAATTTCGATGCTCTCCTCACCATATTTAAAATTCGGGACATTTCTAACTTTTCCTCTAGAAAATACAACTACTTTAGTTTTGGAAACATTAATTTGAAGTTTCCAAGTATCACAATATTCTTTTACTTTGCTTAAGGCGTTTTGTAATTCCTTTGGGGATTCAGCCATTACAATAGTATCATCAGCATAAAGCAAAACGTAAATACGCAAAAACATTTCTATGTCAATACTACTTAATTTTTCATTTATTTCCCTTGAACACATATCCATCCCATTATAACCCCCGCTAAGAAAAGACTCGAAATCATTTAGGTAGATGGCAAAAAGTAATGGGGAAAGATTCTCACCTTGTCTTACACCTATGTTACATTCGAAAAAGTTAGAAATTTTGTGATTCTGCTTTACACATGATTTTGCATTATTATACATATTATATATGACAGCCATAACATTACCATTAATGCCATGTGAGATTACTTTTCCCCACAAGGACGACCTGTCAACCAAATCGAATGCTTTTCTGTAATCAACGAACAAACAGTATATTCTCTTTTTTCGATGGAGATAGAAATTAACAAGTGAATGCAATACAAAAATATGATCTAGAGTACTATATCCTTCCCTGAAACCAGCCTGCTCCTCACCAAGTTGACCAGTGCTGTCAATATAATCAGTCAACCTTTTATTGACACAAGCGGTAAAAAGCTTCGCTACACAGCTCAGTAGTGTGATACCCCTATAGTTATCTGGGTCGTCAGGGGATCCTTTTTTCTTAAATATGGGTTTTATTATCCCTATACACCAATAATATGGAACAACTGAGGAGATCAACACAATGTTAAAAATTTTACATATAACATTTAGCATATCATGAGCTCGAGGACTTCAACAGGGAAAATAGCCCAGTGAGGAAATTTGTTTGACTTAAGATTTGATTTTAAGTATTCTCTAAAACTGTCTGGATAGGTAACCATCCTTGAAGGGAAGATATACAGTATATATATATATATATATATATATATATATATATATATAATGTACATGTTTACGTACTTATATACATATATATATACATACGTACATATATACACATATATACATATACATACATACCTATATATATAAATATACATGTATACCTACACACACATATATATATATATACATATATACATATACATATATAAATAATATATATATGTATATATATCTATATATACATGTATACATACATATATATATATACACATATTTATATGTATCTTATATATATGTATATGTATATATGTGTATATATATGTATACATGTATATATATATATATTTATAGGTATGTATGTATATGTATATATGTGTATATATATATGTATGTATCTATATATATATATATATATATATATATATGTATCTATATATATAAATATATATATATATATATATATATATATATATATATATATATATATATATATATATATATATACAAACACACACCCACCTACGTCATCATCATCAGCTGTTAGTAGTCCACTACAGAACAAAGACCTCAGACATGTCCTTTTGCTTGCGTCTGTTAATGGTCTTTCCATGCCAGTCCATACCCATAAACTTTCTTAGTTCATCAATCCATCGTCTCTTATCTTCCTTTCCTTGCTTCGTTTGCAATGACTATGGACCCATTCTGTTATTGTTAATGTTCATCTATTTTCTGCCCTTGTCCATTTTTTTCCCTTACATGTTGTTAGAATATCCTCTTCTTTAGTTTGCTCTTGTATCTATGTTATTCTTTTTCTGTCTCCTAGTGTTATTCTTATTATTACTCCTTCCATAATTACTTGAGCTGTAAATAGCTTCTAAGGCTTTGGTAATGCTCCAAGTTTCTGATGCATATGATATTAAAGTTAATTCTGGTAGGACCAGTATTGTGTATATATATACATACATATATATATATATATATATATACATATATATATATATATATATATATATATATATATATACTGTATATATATATATTAAGTTCTGCTTTATATAAGACTAATCCTTAGAAATCCTCTCTCTCTCTCTCTCTCTCTCTCTCTCTCTCTCTCTCTCTCTCTCTCTCTCTCTCTCTCTCTCTCTCTCTCGTTTTCTTAACTAAAAATCCCTACCATTATTATCTCTTAGATTCTTGGTAAACAAAGCCAATTTGGTGCACCTTGAAAACGTATAACGAATCTCTCGTATTTCGCCATTTGTCACTCCTTAGGTTTTCATATTATTTTATTTTCATATATTTTGCAAGCAACATTTCCTTTTGTAACCTTTTACCTTTATAATTGCAATTGAGAGAGAGAGAGAGAGAGAGAGAGAGAGAGAGAGAGAGAGAGAGAGAGAGAGAGAGAGAGAGAGAGGGTGGGTGGAAATGATTTCCATAGTTCAAGGCCATATTGTTTGATTTTTATTCCCTTTCTTATAGATAACATTTAAATTTTCATTTATCAACGATTTTTTTTACCCCAATTTATTTATTTTTATTCGTTATATTTAATATCTATTTTATTTTATTATTTTATTAAAGATTAATATAAATATCCTTATAAGATTTAAATTTCTACTTATCACAGATATTCACCCCAATTTATCTATTTTATCCGTTTTATTTAATATATATTTTATTTCATTCTTTTATTCAAGATTAATATAAATATCCTTCATATAAGATGTAAATTTTTACTTATTACAGATTATTACCCCAATTTATTTTTCTTCATGCGTTATATTTAATATATATTTTATTTTATTAATATATTTAAGATTAATATAAATGATAGTTTTTCTTCCCGATGTTAATCGGCCCAGCTTTATAAGAGTCAAGTTTGACTTATTGGGCTGGTTAATTTCCTCCCTTTAATAATAATAATAATAATAATAATAATAATAATAATGATAATGATAATGATAATGATAATAATAATAATAATAAAAATTATAATAATAATAGAAATAATAATTCCCTTTCTTTTTCTTTTTTTCTGCCTACTCAGTCAAGTAATTGTATTATGAATAATGTTTTGTACTTCCAATGTAGAGGTTGTCAAACAGATAGTGGAGTCTTCCTCTGAGCGTTGTGACATTTTGTCTTCTTTCCCTTTTATTTCCTACATGGCTGAGGACTATGAAGCTTGATGTAGATGATGAATGAAGAAATATGGATTTAAAACCTTAAGATAGTGATGACTGGTGAAATCTAACCTAGGCCCTTTGCGTCAATAGGCGTAGGAGGAGATGATGTTGATAGAGTATTAGGATATTGTTAATTAAAACATTTTTCTTTTAAAAACAATAGTTTATTCAGATAAATAGTTTTGCATCATCGTCCCCTAAATGCTGTAGACGTCCTAAGCATAAGAGGGCGCTGGATTGTACTGAGGCTCTCCCTCGTAAGTGACCTCAGCCACGAAACCCGAGTCCCCGTTGACGTTGTAGGACACCTTCTGCAGGCGACCGTCGGGAAGGAGCACATAGTAGGATCCCTGAGTGTCGTAGCCATCACGGGCTTCCTGGTGGCCGAAGTCGTTGCCCGAGTAGTCGTCCTTGACGGCGTAGTTGAAGTCGTACTTGGCTGGTTCCTGTCAGTTTACGAAAATATTATTCAATGAATACCTTAAACTTTGTTACCATTTCAATTGTTTTGAAGTTATGAATAATGACATGTAATTATTTTGATTTATAACTGACCTCGTGAGATGGAGGAGGGGCGTATCCATACTGGGGCTGGGAGGGGGCCCCAAACACAGCAGCCACGAGGGCCAAAGACAAGCAAACCTGACAGGAATGGAACATGGTTAGTGTCAAAACTGATAATGGTCATGGTTTCATGAACCGTAATTACTTCATTAATGTAGACTCCTTTCAGTTAAGTTTATCACTTATATGGTTCCTGCATGATTATAAAACAGGAATTAAATGTGAAGCATCGTAGTTACTTTTCGATGATTGAATAGATATTAATGAAACTTCTTTAAAATTATATCTTATTGCTATGAAATGCTTTCACAGAAACAAGAGTTATGTCATATTCCAAAAATAAATAGTTAGCTTTGCTTTACCTTAGCGATCATGATGAGTTCTCTGAATGGGATATGATAGAACACAGCTGCAAGATGGTCTTATATACGTGAAGTCGGAGAAGGAGGAGTTAAGACTCACTTGGATTACTGGAGAAAGGTCCTCTCAGAGAACTAAGACCTTCTCTTACTCCACCCATCTGTCCTTGACACTGCTCCAGAGTGGAATCATTCTGGGACTACATATTGAGCTTAGTCTTTGGCTATTTATGCACGTATTAGGGGACAATATTGCTTACATTTATAACAGTCTCCAAGTGCTATTTTCATTTTATTTTGTGATATTAATATTTGCTTGTCTTCACGAGGCGTGTCCGGATGGCTATTACTGTTATCTTCTATCTTCAAGATGTTCTTTGGTTCGAACCTAAAGTCTACTAATTTGTCGTATTCACATAACAGCCTTTCTCCTCTCCTATCATTGTGCTTTTTATAGTTATTCTAATACTTTATACAGATTATCCTTATTAATCGGGATCTTTTCTTATATTCATACTTTCTCTTGTTCGGAGGCACCAGTTAGGTATTAACTGATAAGCGGAGTGAATGTAATTGACTTTATTTCCACAAACAGCGAGCTTTTATAACAAGTTTCCGCGAAAGGTCACAAAATTTTAAGGCGATTGATAAATTCAGGTATTAACAAGTTATCTGTGCTAGGGGAAAGCGATAATGACAATATATATATATATATATATATATATATATATATATATATATATATATATATAGAAATACCGTTAAAGTTTACACTCTTAATTCCTTATGACGAAATTCCCAACACTTCTTGATAATGGTTTAATTCATTGCTTAAAAAGACTCCTAATAGGATTTGAGGCCAAATGGCCTGAAGAAAGATTTCCTAAATTCTCACTGTTTCTATTTATAAGTATTTGATTAGAAATATTTCGGATATATTTCACATTTCACATATTTAGCAGAACTTGATAAGTGATATTAAAGATATTCAAAGCTCAGGCAAAAAACAATATTCCTGTTCATTCTTCATATCTTTTTTTAAGTTTTATAAGTCATTACTTGAATCTAGCAATGTAAAACATCGTTTGTTTATACAGTTTTCACATCTAATGGAAAAGGATTGAACTTTATCTGTTTGTAAATAAGTGCTTGGAAGCCAGGTAGAAACAAGTGATTCAATTAAATGTTCAACGTCCTTGTAAAAGTATGATAAACTTAAAAGAAAGATTAAAAATATTTTTTCTATTTTCAAATACAGACTGAAATAGAAAAGAAAACTGAAAAATGTTTGCTGTACTCATCCAAAAATCCTTTAGGTGGGGATTACAGTAAAGATTTATGCCATTCCTAAATACTAACTCAGTTGAACATTTAGAAACTGAACGTTAATCTGTATTTAGATTCCACTTATCTTAAACAAGTTCCATTGGGAAATACATAATGATATTATGACGAAACGTAGCTAATATATGTTTATTTGCAAAATACACATTGCAAAAAATACTGTTTACCTAATAAGAATTAATCTAAGATGAACAACAGTCCATTGTGAATATTCATAGATGTTGATAAATGATTGTGTAAAGTCTTTTGAAAGATTTTTTTTCTTCTTTTTTTTTCTTTTTTGAGAAAAAGATGTTGCTCTCCATTCTTCAACAATAAACTGCTCTTCTTGACAAGTGGATGGCTCCATAGAAAGATTCTCAAGCCACTGAAGAATTCACCCTTTAACTACAGAATCAGAGTAATGACCCAGTTCATTAAAAATTCCATAGCATTAGTAGAGTCCTAAATGTACAGTACATGACATAAGTATCGAACCCTCTTAGACACATTACACCATTCAGCCCTTTATATCGCGGCCACCAAGAGTAGACACACTCGTGCATTATCTGATATCGAGTATTTTCCTTTCCAGTAAGTCTTTCTCATCATCTAACCAATCTTTTAGAGCCTCTCCTCTCTTCCTACCGCATCCTTCTCATCATCATCATTTCCTACGCCTATTGACGCAAAAAGCCTCGATTAGATTTCACCAGTCGTCTCTCTTTTGAGCTTTTAATTCAATACTTCTCCATTCATCATCTACTTCACACTTCACAGCCCTCAGCCATGTAGGCTTGGGTCTTCCAATTGTTGTAGTGCTTTGTGGAGCCCATTTGAAAGTCTGGTGAGCTAATCTTTCTTGGGGAGTGCGATGAGCATACCCAAACCATCTTCATCTTACCTCCCAATACCTCTTAATTTATACAATCTTTCCACGAAGATGTAGCTGTCTGTTCCTTTCACAATACCAAACCACATGAAAAGACCAGTTCATCTTTCACCAATGCCAACCCTTTGGACTGCTTTACTCCACATTCTCACCATGTCAGCTCTTCTTACACCGTTCACACTTCACAAACAGGTTTTTGCAATAGGTTCATCCTCTTTCCTTTCATTCACATTCAACATTCATACTTCACTTTCATAAGATATAGATGGTTTCATAATCTCTTCATTCATTTCCACTTTGGCTTCCATTGACAGCTCAAGTATCTTACAAATTTCTTGCACACATTCTGTTCCATTTCTAGCTGTTTCTATTCTTTAACTCACCTCTTCTCTCATCTTGTCCTCAACCATTTATATAAGTATAAAACACTTCAATTCTTCCATTACTCCAATTTTTTTGTTTCCAATTCTTTTCATCCCTTTCCTCTTTTTTTTCTATTTACTCTTGCAGATACTTTCAAACTCAATTACCAGTTTCTGGATTTTCTTTTTACGTCATTTCCCTATCCCTAAACAATTTGCTTACAGCTACTATCCTTTCTCTGGCTCTCACACCATTCTATCCGTATATATATAAATTTATATATATATATATATATATATATATATATATATATATATACATATATATATATGTGTGTGTGTGTGTTTCCGTGTATATATATATATATATATATATATATATATATATATATATATATATATCTATATATGTGTGTGTATTTATATGTATATATATATGTACCTATACATATATATGTGTGTATATAGGTATGTATAGATTTACACAAATACTGTATACACATTTATATATATATTTGAATACACACACCCATATATATATATATATATATATATATATATATTCATATATATATATATATATATATATATATATATATATAGATTGATTGGCCTATCGTGGCATGGTTGGAAGCGACCTGGCCTTTCATTAGAAGGGCTAGGGTTCGATCCCAAGTATGAGATAGAAATTTATTTCTATTTGAGCACGATGTTGTGTTGATATTTATCCATATATATATATATATATATATATATATATATATATATATATGAATACACACTCCCATATATATGTATATATATATGTGTGTGTGTGTATTTATTATTAATATATATATATATATATATATATATATATATATATATATATATATATATGTATATATATATATATACATTGATAGATAGATAGATAGATATATCCAGATTAGTGGATAAAAAAACCAGTAAGAGTAATAGATTAAGCAATTTGAGTATTAGTCTTAAATTACTGTAAGCCTACGACTGAATTGAAGGGTAAGCAAATTAATACGATATTCATCTTATCGATAGTTTATTTGAAAAAAAAAGAATCTTTCATAAATATTTTCGGTTCATCTTTTCATAAATAGACGTCTTAAGCATAAGAGGGCGCTGGATTGTACTGAGGCTCTCCCTCGTAAGTGACCTCAGCCACGAAACCCGAGTCCCCGTTGACGTTGTAGGACACCTTCTGCAGGCGACCGTCGGGAAGGAGCACGTAGTAGGATCCCTGAGTGTCGTAGCCATCACGGGCTTCCTGGTGGCCGAAGTCGTTGCCCGAGTAGTCGTCCTTGACGGCGTAGTTGAAGTCGTACTTGGCTGGTTCCTGTCAGCACAAGAAGATTTATTAATGCTAACTTTTAGAGGATTATTTCGGCTATCATGTTTATAAGATAAACAGTCCATTAATCAGTGGGTACTTTTTTTTATTTAATATGAGATTTTTTATCATATTTTTGAACTAAATAAGTTACCCTACATTTGTACATATAATGGAAATAATTGACGTTTAAATCTTTCTGATATTAATTACATATCGCTGGAACCATTTTTATACCTACGAGAATTCCATTCTTACCTCGTGAGTAGGTTGAGGGGCGTAGGCATAGGAAGGCTGGGATGGGGCGCCTAAGACAGTGGCAACGAAGGCCAAAGCCAAACAAATCTATAAGAAAAAAGGAATTAGTTAGGTTTGTATAATTCATATTCTGGGAATATATTTCCTGAATTCAGTAACTTCGAAAATTTAAATTTTTGTACATTTCAAGTCATGGTTCACATATAGCGGAAAATGTGGATAATAAACCCCAATGAATAAAGTAAATAAAACAGAATCGTTTGGAAAACTTGAAGCTCAGCAAACTTATTTTCTTCAAAAAGGTACAGTTAGATACAGAAATTCCTAGTACAGCTCACTCTGAAGAAGTGCACCTTGTCACACTGAGTGGAGAGCTTCATGTAGCCTGACCGACCACATATCTCAACCGAAATTTATCTGTTTGGTTACTCGCCACCCAGTAAGGGTGTGAAAGGATGCACTCAATCAGTCGGGTGCCTGGAATTTCTGTGTCCAACTGTACATCTAAGAATTCCAAGAATTCCACAACGGTTCAACGCTTCCTATTTGTTACCTTAGCGATCATGATGTGTAAGAGAAGAGGACTGTGATGTCGGGGAATAGAATACTCGCCTTTATATAACGGAGAAGAGAAAGGAAGTCGTATGGTCTTAGAGGTCGAAGCCTGAAGGAGAGAGAAGAAGAGGAAGGAAGTCCTTAGGGGTTAAAAGAGAAGGAATTTCCATTGAGCCCCTCCCATCCTTGACGGACGACTGTTAATGGTCTCCTTTGAAGGTCGAATGTACTGTACCCATATACGTCAGAAAATCTTTTTGAATAGCATTTGTCAGTATGTTTTAGATACATTTCTTACTCGAGACAAAAGGATATTTCATTTTTTATCTTAGTGAATCAGGTTTTGAGCAAATTGACTTTGCTATTCTAAGGCTGGAGTTTATTAAATGGCCTAAAGTTTATCTATGGCTTGTAAATCAACCTAATTTAATTTTTCGAAGGGATCACTTCCTTTCTTTTACATTTCGTACACCTTTTTTGATTCATGGTGTAACCTTTCCCTCACAAATTTTAAAGGCTTTAAGTTTGTAAACCAATGTTGGCTTATAAAAATGCAACATAATACTTACGTCAAATCTTTCTTGTTAATACTGTACTTTTCCAAACGAAACATGTTCTGATAGAGATTTAAACGTATCAGTTTATAAGACGTCTACTGAAAAACACGTGGTGTCATGGAAATTTGAAGGATCTAAGACTGAAAGGAGGAAAAGAGTTGCGTTTAAGAATCTTTGAGTAGATGACGCATGTAATTCATGAGTAGGCTTCAACCCCTGAGACCCCGAGGGTCCTTCAGCTCTAAACATAGTTCATAAGAGGCAAATTGGATGTATAAAAATGCCATTCAGATAACTTTTCCTTCACAAAACTTTTACCTAAATCGTGGAGCACAGGCCACGAAAGTTCGGAACGATAGTAACGTACTCTGTATTGGTTAGATGAAAATTGCATACGAAGTTATTGATGGGGAAATTGGATCGTTGGGAAAGTGATATCTGAAATCTAGAAGAGAAATCCATTCGTATCTGTATTGTACCGCTCGTGTTTCATACACGCTCATATACTAATGCTATTGCTTTTTTTAATTTATCTCTCTCCCGCAATGATAACAGAATAATCTATTTAAGCTTGCAATTGCATGCTTTAGATTTGTTATTTTTTGTGACATTCTTGCTCTCAACTGCTTGTATATAAACTCGTTTTCTGTTGAATAAATGTGACTTGAACTCACCTTCCTCTCTGTTAGCACCCAACACCAACGTTGCCTCAGTGTAATCATGCAAAAACATTTTTATTTGCATTTTGTATCAAGGTATCTTTACTGAGGAAGTAAATAAAATGGTAACAGATATTTCGACGATATACTTTGAAGGATATTCATCTGATTTTAGATTTCCTGGGTCAGTTGATTCTGTCTATCCTTAATATTTGCAAATACTGTTACTCAAGTGACGTACTGTAATGCTGAAATCACGTCGATATTATTTCAATTCTTTGATTCAGAGAATGACCCATAACATTTGTGAAAAAACTTTATGAACTGAGTAGTGGGTTGTGATGGCCTATTGGAAACTTGCCTACTTGGTGATCTGTTTGGCTGGGGTTCGAGATCCGTTCAAGCTCGATAGTTTCTTGTTGTACTGACTGCAACCTTACCATCCTTTAGAACTAAGATTTGGGGTTTGGGGGAGCCCATAGTTCTACCTGCTCAGTCTTCAGCAGCCATTCCTGGAATCCCTTCCTGGTTCTAGCTTGGGTGGAGAGGGGGTCTGGGCGCTGATTATATTCATACATGGTTAGTCGTTAGGGCATTGTCCCTGTCTCATTGCCTCTGCCATTCATGAGCGACCTTTAACCTTTAAGAATAAATTTCTGAAGTTTATATTTTTTTTTGCAGTTTTATAGCTGAATTTGAATATTTATCGGAAAACTAATTTCCTATATTTCCCTTGTCATTTGGCAATATTCCTGTACTTTCTATTTTACGTGTTACTAACTCCATTTTCCAAGCAATTTCTTGATCTTTATTCTATTTCCTCCGCAAACACTTTATCTACAATCCCTCTGCTAAACTTTATCACGTTCATACGATATCAATTTTCAAAATCTACAATTTCTTAATTATTTAATCATGTCTTCCAATTCCTTCAACAATATTTCTATCGCTATTTTAGTTTCTCATGGTCTTCCACTGTCTTGGGGATAGAGTTCTCTTGCTTGAGGGTACACTAGGGCATTCTATTCTTACTTATTTTTCTTCCTCTTGATTTTTTATGCTTTATAGTTTATATATGAAAGATTTATTTTAAAGTTATTACTGTTCTTAAAATATTTAATTTTGATTGTTCATTACTTCTCTTGTAGTCTATTTATTTCCTTGTTTCCTTTCCTTACTGGCCAATTTTCCCTGTTAGAGGCCTTTGGCGTATAGCATCCTGCTTTTCTAACTAGGTTTGTGTCTTAGCTTGTAATAATAGTAATGATAATGATAATAATAATGAGGCTGTTTAATCACCCATGTCTTCTTCAAGTCTCCTCATCTTAGTCAAGCCTTTTCCTGCCAAAGGTTTGAAATTTTTTTCTGCAGCCTCTACACACACACTCTCTCTCTCTCTCTCTCTCTCTCTCTCTCTCTCTCTCTCTCTCTCTCTCTCTCTCTCTCTCAAGATCTACAGTTACCGCATTCCCATGATTCATTTGAAATTCAAACTTCCTTTGACTTCTGGCGATTTCAAACGTGGTACTCGCGTTATCGTGGAAGCTCATAAAATGTTATTCAACTTGAAATACACATTTGATACCAATATGATTTAGACTTTTGTCTTCAATGAATATTGGTAAATCGAAGGGAAGATCCTAAACATATCTGAACTTCAAAGATTGTATAATAGAATGAATTAATTATGAAGTTTTCTGGCATCCTGATATCGAAGGTCATTGACGCCGTGCATATTAGACTTGGTAGTCATATTCCTTAATAGAAATGAAATATTTAGTGTTGATATTTTACCATTCTTTCCGTCAGGTTAGAGATGCTAATTGGTTTTCTAGAATGCAAATGTTATTCGGAACATTCTGGTTTTATTGTTTATTCAAAATGGCTTTCAAAACAGATATATTTATCTGCTATGAATATAATTGTTGTTTACTCCCATTTGTAAACATCCACTATTAACAAGCAGCAAGAAAGACCTTTGGCTTTCAACGCCTCTGTTATAACAGAAAGACAAATGAATTGATTAGAGTACGAGTTTACATTCATCCTATTAATCCTGCCTTTCGTCATTGCAGAGAAATAGCGTTATTGAACGGAATGATTTTGTGGAAGAAAGACTTATTCCTGACGGTTCATTTACATCCATTTGAAAATACCTAACGAGGTGTGCGAGGTTAAGTGCTAACAGAGAGGCGAGATAATGCAAGTCATGTTTATTTAACAGATAACGAGCTTATTTACAAGTACTTGAGAGCAAGAATGTCACACTAATTCAAACAATCTATAACATGCGATGGTCTCGAGGAAGTGCTAACAGAGAAGCGAGATGAATGCGAGTCATGTTTATTCAGCAGATAACGTGCTTATATAAATACAAACAGTTGGGAGGAAGAATGGCACAAAAATTCAAACAAAGTAAAACATGCTATGGCAAGCTTAAACGGTTTATTCTGTCATCAGTGCGGGAGAGAGCGACAGATAAAAAAAAACAGAATTATTAGATTAAATGATCGTGTATGAAACACGTGCGGTATAGAGGCAATGTTATCAATACTCTTGCTGTAAGATAGAGAAAACAATTCACAAGTTCCTTCATGTCTTGATTGATTTTATTTGTTTTTACATGATAGCTGATTGGAATAGATAGTTACTTAATAATTATCAAATTCGTATCATAGTGTTAACATATATGTTTATATTATTTTGAAATAATAATGGTCATAAACTTTATATTTAGTTCAGGTATATATATATATATATATATATATATATATATATAGAGAGAGAGAGAGAGAGAGAGAGAGAGAGAAATATGTATATATATAAATATTTATTTATATGCATTATATAAATTCTTATATATATATATATATATATATATATATATATACACAGCATATACAGTATATATGTGTATGTAAATATAAGCATATATATATATATATATATATATATATATATATATATATATATATCCAGAAAAGTACTTCATTGCATTTCTCTTGATTTTGTTTGCGCATATTCGTGTCGCGAAGATTGAATTAAAAATGTATCATTCATATTTTCGTTTACTTTTATTACTTGCCCGATTATTATTTCAGAAATTGATGTTTAATATGTCTTTATAATAAATTTGGAAATCGAAAGATTCGTACATAGACTCTCTCTTATACACGCACGCTCACACACACACACACACACTATAGAGAGAGAGAGAGAGAGAGAGAGAGAGAGAGAGAGAGAGAGAGAGAGAGAGAGAGAGAGAGAGAGAGTTTAAAAATTAAAACTATTATCACCCAAATTTATTCCACATTTTTTTGGAAATATGTTTCTTTATAGGAATTTAAAAAAATGGCCTTTTAATAAAAATATGTTTTATTAATTATATTCGATAAATAGAAAATAATCTCTAAATTCGCAATCAGGTTCATTAAGCATAAGAGGGCGCTGGATTGTACTGAGGCTCTCCCTCGTAAGTGACCTCAGCCACGAAACCCGAGTCCCCGTTGACGTTGTAGGAGACCTTCTGCAGGCGACCGTCGGGAAGGAGCACGTAGTAGGATCCCTGAGTGTCGTAGCCATCACGGGCTTCCTGGTGGCCGAAGTCGTTGCCCGAGTAGTCGTCCTTCACGGCATAGTTGAAGTCGTACTTGGCTGGTTCCTGTCAGGAGAAGACAAATTCCAATCAAATGTTATAACAATGATTTTGAATTTGATTAATTTGATTTATACTTTCAAAAAAATTATGAATTAGGAATTTATTAACTTTTTCTAAGATTTCAATTTTGGAGATATCTATTTTATTGCTGTTACTGTTCTTGGTATATTTTATTTTTCCTTGTTACCTTTTTTCACTGGGCTATTTTCCCTATTGGAGCCCCTTGGTCTATAGTATTCTGTTTTTCCAACTAGAGTTGTAACTTAGCAAGCAATAATAATAATAATAATAACTGACCTCGTGAGATGGAGGAGGGGCGTATCCATACTGGGGCTGGGAGGGCCCACCAAAGACGGCAGCCACAAGGGACAACAACAAACAAATCTGTCAGGAAGAAAACAACAGTGAATAAAAAATGTTGTTCTGATGGAATCATAAAAGTTATAGACCCTTTCAATTAGTTAAATCTCTTCTGCAGTTTCAGTTTAATTACTCAAAACAGAACTGTTATAGAGATTGAAACTGCATTTCAATGTGATTGTTACTAAGCAATAAAAGTAATCCTGAATAAAAGAGAAAAAAACTATATGTAAACGGCACGTGCAAGACATGATACATAATCATTTTCAAACTAAATATATTGATGGGAATTAAATTGATTAGAACTAGCATTAGGAGATAATCCTATTCAAAGGAAATCGTCTGAAGCGTCTTACCTTAGCGATCATGGTGAGTCTTTGGAGTGGAGTGCGATGATAGTCTTTGAACGTGGCGATATATATAGGTCTAGTCCAAGACTAAGAGGGAGGAGCCTCTTGTGGCTTCAGGAGAAAGGTCCTCCCTCCCAAAGACGTTCTTCGCTGTCACAACGTTTATCTCTGTCCTTGACATTGCCTTTCCTTTGCTCGTGGTCCGACGGGAAGAGAGAATGGGATCTCTGGCATACCAATAACAAATTACTCTATTATTATCATTAATATTATTACTATCATCTTTATTACTATTATAAGCTAAGCTACAACCCTTGTTTGAAAAGCTGGATGCATTAGGCCAAAGAACTCCAACAGGGAAAAATAGCCCAGTGAGGAATGTTGCTTAGCTTATGATTTGATTTTAGATATTCTCCGAAGCTGTGTGGATCCAGCCATTTTAGAATGAAAGATATTTAGATATAAATATCTTTTAAGACTTATGGAAAGGATTTTCAAGTACACAGGTAACTCATAATTATGTTGTTGCTGATGTTAACGGGATATAAAACCCATCTTTCAAGGGAAGATGTTTTTATTTCTTATAAAAGTCAGTATTGGAAGTTTATCATGTCTTATGGAGTGTACAATGCAAGGAAATATAGTATTTATAGTAATTATCATTATATTGTCCACATATATTTCGTATTTACGTGGTCTAAGGATGCCCTTTACTTGCCCATCTATGATATGATATTTTTATTCGATGGAACTCCTGTTATAGGTATGAAAGAATAAATCTACAGGGAGACTGAGAGAGAAAGGAATGAATGAGTAGGACGTGAAATGACATAACCAATAACCAAACTTTCAAAAAAAAAAAAGTACTGTAGTCCTATGCTACTAGAGTGCTTGATTACGTTGGGAGAGCCATTGCCGAAAAGTAAGTATATATATATATATATATATATATATATATATATATATATATATATATATATATATATATATATCATCTACGCATATTGACGGAAAGGGCCTAGGTTAGATTTCGCCAGTCGCCTCTATCTTGAGCTTTCAATTCAATGCTTCTCCTTTCATTATCTCCTACTTCGCGCTTCTAGTCCTCAGCCAGGTAGGACTGGGTTTTCCAACTCTTCTAGTGACTTGTGGAGCCCAGCTAAACGTTTGGTGAACTAATCTTCATCTACCCCACTTCATAATCTCATCCAAATATGGCACTCGAGTAATCAATCTTATAGTTTCATTTCCAATCCTTTTTCTGCCATTCAACTCTTGAAATCCTTCTGAGGGTTTTGTTCTCAAATCTGCGAAATCTATTGGAGATTGTTTCATTGTCATACCATGACTCATGTCCATAGAGTAACACCGATCTCATTAAATTCATGTCCATCGAGTAACACCACATGTCCATAGTTTCATAAAATCATACTTTTTCTTAACTACAACAATTTGCTCCCTACGTACATCCTGATCATGAAGATGATTCAGTCCACGACAGGGTCGTGTGCTAAATGGTTATAACGTATATATCTAAAACAATAGTTCATTCATCCTTTTGATTATATTTTCCCACACATGAAAAGATATCTTATTATTATTCTTACTATTATTAGCTAAGCTACAACACTAATTGGAAAAGCCAGATGCTATAGGTCCAAGGACTCCAACATGGAAATAGCCCAGTGAAGTAACGAAACCAGGAAACTGATAGAAGGGTGTGCCTGAGTGTAGCCTACCCTCAAGCAAGAGAACTCTAACTCAAGTCAGTGGTTGGCCATGGTACAGAGGCTATGGTACTACCCAAGTGGGGAACAATTATTTATTCTAATGTCCTAGAAGAGCTGGTGAAGAGTCTCTTCTGCCACTACCAAGTGGAAAGTAGTCACAGAATATTTACAGTGCAATAGTTGACCACTTGAATGAAAACGATTTTTTCTGTTACTTCTGTGGTGTCAGGTGTGTGAGAAACCAGGAGAACGTGTAAAGAATGTGCCAGACTATTATCAGAGGGATCCAATGTGGTAATATCTGGCCATTCAAGGGCTCAAGAACACTCTAGCGATAGTATCACAACGGGTCTATGGTGCCTTACCTAACCTACTACCCATTGAAAATAAGGGTATTCTTCAGTATTTCTTAGTGATAATTTGCGAACTGAATTCTTTAGTTTTCGCATCGGAAACCAGCGACCTTTTCTTCTAACATTTGGTTAAGATAATTCGAAATTAACTTTCCAGTGGTGTTAATATTATTTCGCTTTTCTTATGAAAGCCGCAAATCTTAAAGACAACAACATAGTGTGAGGCTTAGAAAATTCACAAAAAACTTTGCCAAGTTAACAGAAGGTAAAACTTCATTTATTGTTTGGTAATTCTGTTTGTAGAAGACCCAATTCCTATAAATACCATTTGTTATCTTATAAACGTGTTGAGGTTTCGATTTTAATCGATAGACGGAATAAAATAGATAAATATATAGGCAGGTAGATAGACTACTTAATAGATAGGCAATTAGATAAATTGATTGATAGGTATATATATTGACAGAGATATAGATATATTAAAAGAGCTTTGGTAAGGCATAATCCTTATAAGATACCAATCACTAATATTAGGACATTAATTAAAACATTTTTCTTTTGAAAACAATAGTTTATTCAGATAAATAGTTTCGTATCATCGTCCCCTAAATCCTGTAGACGTCTTAAGCATAAGAGGGCGCTGGATTGTACTGAGGCTCTCCCTCGTAAGTGACCTCAGCCACGAAACCCGAGTCCCCGTTGACGTTGTAGGACACCTTCTGCAGGCGACCGTCGGGAAGGAGCACGTAGTAGGATCCCTGAGTGTCGTAGCCATCACGGGCTTCCTGGTGGCCGAAGTCGTTGCCCGAGTAGTCGTCCTTGACGGCGTAGTTGAAGTCGTACTTGGCTGGTTCCTGTCAGTAGAAAACAATTTCAAATCAAATGTTATAACAAATGATTTTGGATTTGATTAATTTGATTCATACTTTCAAAATAATTATGAAATTAGAGTTTATTAACTTTTTCTAAGATTTCAACTTATAACTGACCTCGTGAGATGGGGGAGGGGCGTATCCATACTGGGGCTGGGAGGGGCCACCAAAAACGGCAGCCACAAGGGACAACAACAAACAAATCTGTCAGAAAGAAAACAACAGTGAATAAAAAATGTTGTTCTGATGGAATTGTGAAAGTTAAAAACCCTTTCAATTAGTTAAATCTCATCTGCAGTTTCAGTATAATTACTCAAACAGAACTGTTACAGAGATTGTAACTGCATTTCAATGTGATTGTTACTAAGCAATAAAAGTAATCCTGAATAAAAGAGAAAAAACTATATGTAAACGGCACATGCAAGACATGATACATACTCATTTTCAAACTAAATATATTGATGGGAATTAAATCGATTAGAACTTGCATTAACAGCTAATCCTATTCAAAGTAAATCATCTGAAGCGTTTTACCTTAGCGATCATGGCGAGTCTTTGGAGTGGAGTGCGATGATACAGACTTTGAACGTGGCGATATATATAGATCTAGCCCGAGACTAAGAGGGAGGAGCCTCTTGTGGCTGCAGGAGAAAGGTCCTCCCTCCCAAAGACGTTCTTCGCTGTCACAACGCCCATCATCTGTCCTTGACATTGCCTTTCCTTAGCTCGTGGTCTGACGAGAAGAACGAATGGGATCTCTGGCATACCAATAACGCATTACTCTATTATGATTATTATTATTATTATTATTATTATTATTATTATTATTATTATCATCATCATCATCATCATGATTATTATTAGCTAAGCTACAGCCCTAGTTGGAAAAGTAGGATGCTATAAGCCCAAAGACTCCAATAGGGAAAAAAGCCCAGTTAGTATAAATGCTCAGCTTATGATTTGATTTAGGATATTCTCTCAAGCATTCTCTATCTAGCCATTTTAGATTGAAAGATATTTAAATAGAAATATCTTTTAAAACTTATGAAAATAATTTGATTTTCAACCCATACAAGGATTTTCAAGTAGCCTACACAGGTAACTCATAATAAAACAAATCATCTATCAAAGGAAGTTGTTTTATCGCTTATAGAAGTCAGTATTGGAAGTTTATCAAGTCGTATGAAGTGTACAATGCAAGGAAATATAGTATTTACAGTAATTATCATTATTTGGTCCACATATATTTCGTATTCACGTGTCGGTCTCTGGATGCCCCTTCCTAGCCCATCTAGGATATTATTATTATTATTATTATTATTATTATTATTATTATTATTATTATTATTACTTTCTGAGCTATAAGCCTAGATGGAAAAGCAGAATGATATAAGCCCAAGGGCCCTAACAGGGAAAATAGCGCAATGAGGAAAGGAAACAAGGAAACATAAAGTTTTAAGAACAGCAACAACATTAAGATAAATATTTCCTATATAAACTATAAAAATAGAAATTAGATAGCATAGTGTGCCCGAGTGTAACCTCAAGCAAGAGAACTCTAACCCAAAACAGTCGAAGACCATGGAACAGAGGCTATGGGACTACCCATGGTTTGATTTTGGAATAGCTTTCTACTAGAAGAGCTGCTTACCTATAGTCAATCTCTGGCACCTTCCGAATATTCTGAGCATCCTTTGCTTTCGAATCCCTACCGGGCTGTGTTGTACAGCACCAAGTGCCGGATGTGCAATTAGTTCTGGCATCCTTATTTTTTTTTTTCTCTGTGAGGATCGGTCCCATTCGGCATTCAAACTACAAGTGCTGTTTTGCTGTGACCAATTTGTGGAATAATCTTCCTATCAAGTGGTTGAAATGATTGAACTGTAGAAACTCAAATGTGGAGTGGATACTTTGCAGTTGAGTCTTCCTTCATAGTCCATTTGTTGGATTATATTTAGTTTTTTTATTCATTTTATCTAGTATTTCAGTATTTGCTTCTTAATTTCTTTTTCTCGTATTAGTGTGGTATTTCCATCAAGGACTCGTGGTTTTTATAGTCCGCTTTTCTAAATAGACGCAACTTGACTTGTAATAATAATAATAATAATGATAATAATAATAATAATAATAACAATAATAATAATAATAATAATAATAATAATAATCTGATGCATACTGCATCTAAAAAATCATACTTTTTCATAACTACAACAATTTGCTCCCTACGTACTTCCTGGTCATGAAGATGATTCTGTCTACGACAGGGTCGTGTGCAAAAGGGTCAAAACGTATATATCTAAAAGATTACTTCAATCATCCTCTTTGATTCTATTTTTCCACATAAAAATTATATCGTATTATTATTATTATTATTATTATTATTATTATTATTATTATTATTATTATTAGCTAAGCTACAACACTAATTGGGTAAGCAAGATGCTGTAGGTCCAAGGGCTCCAACATAGAAATAGCCCAGTGAGTAAAGGAAACAAGGAAACAAATAGAAGAGTGTGCCTGAGTCTTGCCTAACTCAAGTCAGTGGTTGGCCATGGTACAGAGACTATGGCACTACCCAAATGGAGAACAATTATTTATTCTACTGTCCTAAGAAGAGCAGCTAAAGAGTCTCTTCTACCCATACCAAGTGGAAAATAGTCACAGAATATTTACAGTGTAATAGTTAACCACTAATGAAAACGATTTTTTTTTTGTGTGTGTGTTGTCAGGTGTATGAGAAAACAGGAGAACGTGTAAAGAATGTGTAAGACTATTATCAGAGAGCTATCCAATGTAGTAATATGTGGCCAGTCAAAGGACTCAATAACTCACTAGGGATTGTATCACAACGAGTGGCTGGTTCCTTACCCAACCTGCTACCTACTGAAAATAAGGTTTTCATTCTTCAGTACGACTTAGTAATTAATTGCGAACTGAATTCTTTAGTTTTCGCATCGGAAACCAGCGACCTTTTCTTCTAGCATTTGGTGAAGATAATTCGAAATTAACTTTCCAGTGGTGTTAATAATCTTATTTCGCTTTCATTCTGAAAACCGCAAATCATATGGACAGCAACATACCGTGAAGCTTAGAAAATGCAGAAAAAAAACTTTGTCTGGTTAACAGAAGTTAAAACTTCATTTATTGTTTGGTAATTTTGTTTATAGAAGATCCAATTCTTATAAATACCATTTGTTATCTTAGAAACGTTTTGAAGTTTCGATTTTAATCGATAGACGGAATAAAATAGATAAATATATAGACAGGTAGATAGATTACTTGATAGATAGGAAATTTGATAGATTGATTGATAGATAGGTAGATATATTGACAGAGAGATAGATTAAAAGAGCTTTGGTAAGGCATAACCATTATATTATACCACCCACTGAAAGGCATAGTAATATTAGGACATGAATTAAAAAAATTTTCTTTTAAAAACAATAGTTTATTGACATAAATAGTTTCGTATCATCGTCCCCTAAATGCTGTAGACGTCTTAAGCATAAGAGGGCGCTGGATTGTACTGAGGCTCTCCCTCGTAAGTGACCTCAGCCACGAAACCCGAGTCCCCGTTGACGTTGTAGGACACCTTCTGCAGGCGACCGTCGGGAAGGAGCACGTAGTAGGATCCCTGAGTGTCGTAGCCATCACGGGCTTCCTGGTGGCCAAAGTCGTTGCCCGAGTAGTCGTCCTTGACGGCATAGTTGAAGTCGTACTTTGCTGGTTCCTGTCAGCACAAGAAGATTTATTAATGCTAACTTTTAGAGGATTATTTCGGTTATATGTTTATAAGATAAACAGTCCATTAATCAGTGGCGACTTTCATCTTTTATTTCTATATGAACTCTTTTATCATATGGTTAAATGTAAGATAAGTTACCCTACATTTATCCATATGATAAAAATAATTGACGTTTAAATCTTTTCTGATATTAATTACATATCGCTGGAAATATTTTATACCTACAAGAAGCATAATTCCATTCTTACCTCGTGAGTAGGTTGAGGGTCGTAGCCATAGGAAGGCTGCGAAGGAGCACCAAAGACAGCGGCAACTAAGGCCAAAGCCAAACAGGTCTGTTCGAAAAAGAAAATCCAGTATGATTAGATATGTAGGTCAAGGATCTGCAAAAAGTACTTCATTATTTCAAAGAACTATATAATCTTACGGGGTAACCATCAGACAGATAACTACTGAGATTACTGAAGTCTCCATGTGTTGAACTGGCAGACATAAGTCTTTTTGTAGTTCATATATGAAATATGTTTTGATGTTGTTTTTTGAATATTTTATTAATTATTTCTCATATCGTTTATTTATTTCATTTTTTGATTTCCTAACTGGGCTATTTTTCCCTGTTGGAGCATCTTGGTTTTAGAACTAGGGTTGTAGCATAGATAATGATAATAATAATAATAATAATAATAATAATGATAATGTTAATAATAATAATGATGATGTTGATAATAATAATAATAATAATAAGCTCATGGTTCCTATACGTGGCGTATTCCATAACAATCAATCTGAAAGAGATATCTAAGTTAATTTGTAAATCTTAATAGTAAATCCGCAATTGCTTTCATCCGTTACCTTAGCAATCATGATGAGTTACAGAGGAGGACTGATGTCATGGAATGGAGTGAGCTGCTTATATACCGGAAAAGAGAAAGGAAGTCCCTTGGTTAGAGTTCTACGAAGAGTCCCCACCACTCAGGACTGGTGGTTCTTGCCGACCACTGATGATAGTCTCAAGCGAAGGTCGAGTTTATGAACAAACATATCTTGCAACGGAAAGTTGACTCGTGGTTGGAATGCAATTCGTGACATAGACCTCGTTTCGACGGTCATTAACTGTCTGGACTGGAGATTTATTGAATTCTTTGAATTTTTTTTTCTTTCTTTTTCGGAAAAGCGAATATCGCCATGATCATCAAAGCTGTACTTGTCAGTACCACGCATACTAGGTTGGTTTGCTGCGAGCGATCAGATCAAAGTCTCCCGCCACCACCAATCTGCAGTAGCCAGCGTGGTGATGAAAATGGGTTCTTTGATTTTTTGTTTTTTTTTTTGGTGCGGAAAACTGAGTATCGCCATGATCAGCAAAGCTGTACTAGTCAGGGCCACCCATATTAGGTTGGTTTGATGTAAGCGATTAGACCAAAGTCTCCCGCCATCACCAATACGCAGTGGCCAGCGTGGTGATGGAAATGCCTAAACCTTAGACAAATCCAAGATATGTCTGAGGCCTTTGTTCTGCAGTGGATTAGGAACTGCTGCATTTGTGGTTTGTTACCCGATTTTTAAGTAACGAAAAATATCTTCGTTATTCAATGACAAGAAAAATATCAAAACAGTAGACACTAGCAGTACTTAAAATCGTCATTTTCTCGTCTTGCATAGTTGCAACGAGTCCAGATATCTTATTTCTATTATAACGTTAGGCTAAGGTACTCCGGGGTCATGAGGTTCGACGAATTTAAACCAAACTTCCTCTGAATTGGTCTTCCACAGAACCCTCTTAGAGCTAGTGGGTCCTGGTCTTCCACTATCTTGGGTTAGAGTTATCTTGCTTGAGGGTACGCTTAGAGACACTAATCTAGTAGTTTTCTGTTCCTCTTTTTTTTTTTTTTTTTTTCAACGGTGTATGCGGCAACCTTAATAGAAGGGCCACGAATGTCTGGTTTATTATTATAATTATTATTATTATTATCATTATTATTATGTGCTAAGCTACAACCCTAGTTGGAAAAGGAAGATGCTATAAGCCCAGGGGCTCCAACAGGGAAAAATAGGCTAGATGTTTTCTCTTCTGGATTTTTTTAACGGTGTGTGGGGCAACCTTAATAGAAGGACCGTGGATGTTTGGCTTATTATTATTATTATTATTATTATTATTATTATTATTATTATTATGTGCTAAGCTACAACCCTAGTTGGAAAAGGAAGATGCTATAAGCTTAAGGGCTCCAACTAGGAAAAACGCCCTGTGAGAAAAGGAAATACGTTGCCTTTCATTTATCTGTTCCTTTATCTTCCCCTCGAGTATTAATTTTCAAAAGCATCGTTTCTGTCCTTCCTTCGGTTGTAGTGACTATCCTGGAGGGTACTAAGCTTTGGATGGTGTGTATAAGGTATGCAGTTATTTCTTACAGTCATACTTTCCCCATCATAAGACACTACTCTACAGTATCTTATAGTTTTATTTCAGCTGTAACCACATTGTGGAATGATCTTCCTAATAAAGTAGTTGAATCATTGGAACTTTGGAACCTGGAACATCAGAAGTTCCACAATCAGTGGAAGTTTGGAACCTGGAGCATCAGAAGTTCCACAATCATTGGAACTTTGAGATCTGGAGCATCAGAAGTTCCATAATCAGTGGAACTTTAGAACCTGGAACATCAGAAGTTCCACGGTCAGTGGAAATTTGGAACCTGGAACATCAGAAGTTCCACGGTCAGTGGAAATTTGGAACCTGGAACATCAGACGTTCCACAATCAGTGGAACTTTGGAACCTGGAATATCAGAAGTTCCACAATCAGTGGAACTTTTGAACCTGGAACATCAGAATTTCCACAATCAGTGGAACTTTTGAACCTGGAACATCAAAAGTTCCATAATCAGTGGAACTTTAGAACTTGGAACATCGGAAGTTCCACAATCAGTGGAACTTTGGAATCTGGAATATCAGAAGTTCCACAATCAGTGGAACCTGGAACTACAAAAGTACAACCTTTTTTAGGATGCTTTTTTGTTGAGCATGTTGACACAAGTCTCGTTTTATAGTTTATATATGAGTGATCTATTTTAAAATTTTTAATGATTTTAAAATATTTCATATTTTTATTAATTAATTATATATAGTTTATTTGCTATTCCCTTATTTCCATTCCTCATTGGGCTACTTTCCCTGTTGGAGCCCTTGGACTTAAAGCCTTCTACTTTTCTAAAAAATGTTGTAGCTTGGCTAATAATAATAATAATAATAATAATAATAATAATAATAATAATAATACTTTCCCTGTTGGAGGCCTTAGATTTATAGCCTTCTATTTTTCCAGAAAATGTTGTAGCTTGGTTAATAATAATAATAATAATAATAATAATTTCATGTCTTCCCATTTAATTTCAATTGTCATCAGGTTAACTTCAAATGCTCTTGTTGATATATGGCGACCCTGTGCATCATGAGAAATAAGTTCACACCAGACAAGGTAACAAAATGAAAGTAGGCTACTTCGTAGACTTGTCTTAAGGCAACGAAGGGGTTGTTAGAATTAAGAGCATTCGGTTATGTCTTCTTCCTAAATGAAGGCCTTAACAGTAAAGGTTCAG
>NC_090735.1:9572708-9587708 GCF_036898095.1 Palaemon carinicauda
TAACCCAACTAGTGTTATAGCTTAAGTAATAATAATAATAATAGTAATTTGCTAGACAGTATATTTAGATTATTATTTGAGAACTAAACCAGACATGGAGAGGAGTAACTCGCCATTAATTTCACAGCGGAGTTGCTGGGATAGACAGAGCCTATCCCAACCAATCACAGCCACGGAAACTTTCCCGCGCGTTCGATTTCAGCCAATCAGCATCAGCGAAGCCTCCTTCTCGAATCTCTCTAGTAACTGTACCATTCAGGCTTATCAACCAGCGTCACTTGATAGTTCCGCCGCGTTTAAATTCGTGTTCCCTCTTATTTTGACGATTATTTTGTGATTATTTCATTGCCGAGTGCTAATTACTCACTAGGAACATGGCATCGAGTGACAGTGATGTTCTAGTTTAAATAGAGCTATTTGAAGTAATGTTAGTGACGTTAAAAACGTGATTACTGAAACAGAAGTGCACTCGAGAATTAGCAAGTTTCAATATGGCGGAAGTAATGAAGTGAAAATACCTGAATTTGTGATTATTTCATTGCCGAGTGCTAATTACTCACTAGAAACATGGCATCGAGTGACAGTGATGTTCTAGTTTAAATAGAGCTATTTGAAGTAGTGTTAGTGATGTTAAAAACGTGATAAGTGAAACATAAGTGCACTCGAGAATTAGCAAGTTTCAATATGGCGGAAGTAATGAAGTGGAAATACCTGAATTTGTGATCATTTCATTGCTGAGAGTTAATGAATCACTAGAAACATGGCATCGAGTGACAGTGATGTTCTAGTTGAAACAACAGTGTTAATGATGTTATTAACGTGATTAGTGGAATAAAAGTGCACTCGAAGAATTAGCAAGTTTCAATATGGCGGGATTGATTGATTGATTGATTTAAGTTTTCAGGCATCCTACAATCAATATTCGAATGTCTGATCGTAACGGAGGCCGTAGGAATAGGGATTTTGAAGGGGCTTCTATAGGTGTTGTTGCACATTGTGTTGGTGATACGCCAAGCACCATAATGTTGGTGATAAACCTAGTTTGGGTTTGTTGGAGACAAACCTAGTAGCATAGGGGGTTTTAGTGATAAACTTTGTACCATAGGTAATGTTGGTGATAAACCAACTACAATAGGGATTGTTGATGACAAACTTAGTAGCATAGGGTGTTTTGGTGATAACCTTTGTACCATAGGTAGTGGTGGTGATATACCTGGTGTTACATTGTGCCGATAATAGGTGTAGTGCCATAATAATTGTTGGTGGTATTTCCTTTAACATTACTGGTGATAAACATGTAAAGGGTGGGTTGGTGATAAGACCAATGCCATAGTCTGTTGGTGATAGACGTAGTACCATAGTTATTTTTGGTGATAATTCTGGTATTATAATGTCAATGGGGATAAAATGAATGCCACAGTCATTGTTGGTGATAGGCCTAGTACTGCTGGGTATGTTAGTGCAGACATAATGACACAACCTCTTGATGGTGTCTACAATGAATATATAGAAAGCATTTTTTAATATATAAACGATACAGACTTTGAAGAACCAAAGACAGAATATTGAAGAGGTGTAAAGTACACAAGTTAATGACTAAAGTGATTAAAAGTTTTGAACACAAACCAGAAATTGCATCAACTCATTTAAGGGCAACAGATTACAGGACGCAGACTGCAAGATGAAGCAGGACGCTGGAGGGTGAGTGTTACCATAAACGTTAACAAATGTAGAAATTATAATTTCTCATTTGTTCATCGCTGTTCTGATTACCATTTCTGAAATCTGTTGTTTATTGATGTATGGTTTCATCTCATTCATTATACTTTAACTTAGGAGTAAATTTTCTAACTTTATCAGCGTTATTATAACATTGTTTTAATATTGTTTTACTTTTTGAAATCTGTTGTTTATTGATGTGTTTTCATCTCATTCATTATACTATAACATAGGAGTAAATTTTCTAACTTTATCAGCGTTATTACAACATTATTTTACTTATAACTTATTCATACTACGCGCTCTAGGCATCATTTAACGTTGTTTAATGCATTTTAATTACTAGGTAACTCTTGGATTGTATACACATTTTTATTTATTTCACAGAAAATGTACTTGAGAAACTAGTTTTTCAGACATACGTCAAATCATTTTATGCACATACGCCTAGTGTAAAACCGTTAAGCTTCCAGTGCTAACAGTCCTTTCGGTATCTTAGATACTAAATGGTTTATGGAATTAAAAATATCACGAGATTTTAAACACATTTATTTTACTTGAGTTTTCTTAATTGTGGTGAAAAAAAATTGTGCTGTTTTTAACGTGTGGAATTCCGATATCAAATTTATACAATTTAGTAGGATGGGTATATATATATATATATATATATATATATATATATATATATATATATATATATTCATATATGTATATATATACATGTATATATATATATTTATATATATACACATGTATATATATATTTATATATATACACATGTATGTATGTATTTATATATATATATATATATATATATATATATATATATATATATATATATATATATATATATATATATATATAGACAGATTCGTAGTCAGATTTATTTAAAGATAGTTGGAGATATATAGACAAATAGATTCAAAGAGCTTTGGTAAGGAATACCCATTATATTATACCAACCCCTATAAAATTTTGTATTAGGATCCTAAGAGGAATTATAGTCCATTTCTTTTAGCGATGCATATTTGCACCGACTCGCAGCGGTGCCCTTTTAGCTCGGAAAAGTTTCCTGATCGCTGATTGGTTAGAATTATCACGTCCAACCAATCAGCGAGTCGGTGCAAATATGCATCGCTAAAAGAAATGGACTATAGTTCACCAACGTTTATCTGGGCTCCACACGTGGTACTAGAAGAGTTGGAAGACCAAGGCCTACATGGCCGAGGACTATGAAGCGTGAAGTAGATGATGAATGAAGAAATATGGATTTAAAACCTTAGGATAGTGATGACTGGCGAAATCTAACCTAGGCCTTTTGCGTCAATAGGCGTAGGAGGAGATGATGTTGATAGAGTATTAGGATATTGTTAATTAAAACATTTTTCTTTTAAAAACAATAGTTTATTCAGATAAATAGTTTCGTATCATCGTCCCATAAATGCTGTAGACGTCTTAAGCATAAGAGGGCGCTGGATTGTACTGAGGCTCTCCCTCGTAAGTGACCTCAGCCACGAAACCCGAGTCCCCGTTGACGTTGTAGGACACCTTCTGCAGGCGACCGTCGGGAAGGAGCACGTAGTAGGATCCCTGAGTGTCGTAGCCATCACGGGCTTCCTGGTGGCCGAAGTCGTTGCCCGAGTAGTCGTCCTTCACGGCGTAGTTGAAGTCGTACTTGGCTGGTTCCTGTCAGGAGAAAACAATTTCAAATCAAATGTTATAACAAATGATTTTGGATTTGATTAATTTGATTTGTACTTTCAAAATTATTATGAATTTAGAATTTATTAAATTTTTCTACGATTTCAATTTAGGAGATATCTATTTTAATGCTGTTACTGTTCTTGAAATATTTTATTTTTCCTTGTTACCTTTCCACAGTGGGCTATTTTCCCTTTTGAAGCCCCTGGGCTTATAGTATTCTACTTTTCCAACTTGGGTTGTAACTTAGCAATTAATAATAATAATAATAATAATGATAATAATAATAATAACTGACCTCATGAGATGGAGGAGGGGCGTATCCATACTGGGGCTGGGAGGGGCCACCAAAGACGGCAGCCACAAGGGACAACAACAAACAAATCTGTCAGGAAGAAAACAACAGTGAATAAAAAAAGTTGTCCTGATGGAATTGTGAAAGTTAAAAACGCCCCACTAAAAGGGGCGTCCTTTTAATTAGTTAAATTTCATCTGCAGTTTCAGTATAATTACTCAAACTGAACTGGTACAGAAATCGAAACTGCATTTCAATGTGATAGTTACTAAGCAATTAAAGTAAGTCTGGATAAAAGAGGAAGAACTATATGTACACGGCACGTGCAAGACATGATATATAATCATTTTCAAACTAAATATATTTAGGGGAATTAAATCGATTAGAACCTGCATGAAGAGATAATCCTATTCAAACTGTCTTGGATTAGAGTTCTCTTGCTTGAGGGTACATCCGGGCACAGTATTCTATCTAATTTCTCTTCCTCTTGTTTTGTTTGTTTTTATAGTTTGTATAGGATATATTTATTAAGATGTTACTGTTAAAATATTTTTATCCTTGTTTCCTTTTCTCACTGGGCTACTTTCCCTGTTAGGGCCCCTGGGCTTATAGCATCCTGCTTTTCAATCTAGGGTTGTAACTTAGCAAATAATAATAATAATAATAATAATAATTGTCTGAAGCGTTTTACCTTAGCGATCATGGTGAGTCTGTGGAGTGGAGTGCGATGATACAGACTTTGAACGTGGCGATATATATAGGTCTAGTCCAAGACGAAAAGGGAGGAGCCTGTTGTGGCTGCAGGAGAAAGGTCCTCCATCCCAAAGACATTCTTCGCTGTCACAACGCTCATTATATGTCCTTGACATTGCCTTTCCTTTGCTCGTGGTCTGACGTGAGGAACGAATGGGATCTCTGGCATACTAATAAAGGATTATTATTATTATTATTATTATTAGCTCAGCTATATACAACTCTAGTTGGAAAAGCATGATGCTATAAGCTCAAGGACTCCAACATGGAAAAATAGCACAGTGAGGAAAGTTGCTTTTCTTAAGATTTGATTTTAAAGTATTCTCTAAAACTGTCTGGATTGCTAACTATACTTGAAGGGAAGATATACAGTATATACATATATATATATTTTCTTTTTTTATCGCCATCTGTACAGAAGACTTATTAGAACTTTATCATCTCACTATAAAGTGAAGAATATATTGAAATATCACGTTTACAATTACCATTATTAAGTATGTATACATATATATATATATATATATATATATATATATATATATATATATATGTATGTATATATATGTGCATATATATGTATGTATATGTATATATATGTAAATATATATATATGTATGTAAATATATATATATGTATGTATATATATATATATATATATATATATATATATATATATATATACACACACACCTACCTCATCATCAGCTGTTACTAGTCCACTGCAGAACAAACACCCCAGACATGTCCTTTTGCTTGCGTCCGTTTATGGCCTTTCTATGCCAGTCCATACCCATAAACTTTCTTAGTTCATCAATCCATCGCCTTTTATCTTCCTTTCCTTGCTTCGTTTGCAATGTCTATGAACCCATTCTGTTATTGTTAATGTTCATCTATTTTCTGTCATTCTCATTATACTGTATATCCTGCCCATGTTTATTTTTTTCTCTTACATGTTGTTAGAATATCCTCTACTTTAGTTTGCTCTTGTATCTATGTTTTTCTTTTTCTGTCTCTTTGTGTTATTCTTATTATTACTCTTTCCATAGCTCTTTGAGTTGAAACTAGTTTACGTTCTAAGGCTTTGGTAATGCTCCAAGTTTCTGAAGCATATGATAATAAAGTTAATACTGGTAGGACCAGTATTGTCTATATATATACACACAAATATATATATATATATATATATATATATATATATATATATATATATATATATATACATATATACATACATACATACATACATACATATATATATATATATATATATATATATATATATATATATATATATATATATATATATATATATATATATAGGAAGTTCTGCCTTATATAGGACTAAACCTTTGAACTCTCTCTCTCTCTCTCTCTCTCTCTCTCTCTCTCTCTCTCTCTTTCTCTCTCTCTCTCTCTCGAGTTTTCTTAACTAAAAATCCCTACCATTATTATCTCTTAGATTCTGGGCAAACAAAGCCAATTTGATGCACCTTGAAAACGTATAACGAATCTCTCGTATTTCGCCAATTGTCACTCCTTAGGTTTTCATTTTATTTTCATATATTTTGCAAGCAACATTTCATTTTGTCTCCTTTTACCTTTATAATTGCAACAGAGAGAGAGAGAGAGAGAGAGAGAGAGAGAGAGAGAGAGAGAGAGAGAGAGAGAGAGCGAGAGAGAGAGAGGGAGGGTGGAAATGATTTCCATAGTTCAAGGCCATATTGTTTGATTTTTATTCCCTTTCTTCTTATAGATAAGATTTAAATTTTCATTTATCAAAGATTTTTTACCCCTATTTATTTATTTTTATTCGTTATATTTAATGTCTATTTTATTTTATTAATTTATTAAAGATTAATATAAAATTTCCTTATTAGATTTAAATTTCTACTTATCAGATATTCACCCCAATTTATCTATTTTATCCGTTATATTTAATATATATTTTATTTAATTCTTTTATTCAAGATTAATATAAATATCCTTCATATAAGATGTAAAATTTTACTTATTACAGATTTTTACCCCAATTTATTTATCTTCATGCGTTATATTTAATATATATTTTATTTTATTCATTTATTTAAGATTAATATAAACGACAATTTTTCTTCCGATGTTAATCGGGCCAGCTTTATAAGAGTCGAGTTGGACTCATTTGGCTGGTTAATTTTTTCCTTTTGATGATAATAATAATAATAATAATAATAATTATAATAATGATAATAATAATAATAATAATAAAAATAATTCCCTTTCTTTTTCTTTTTTTATGCCTACTCAGTCAAGTAATTGTATTATGAATAATAATGTTGTGTTCTTCAAATATAAAGGTTGTCAAACAGATCGTGTAGACTTCCTCTGAGCGTTGTGACATTTTGTCTTCTTTCCCTTTTATTCCCTACATGGCTGAGGACTATGAAGCGTGAAGTAGATGATGAATGAAGAAATATGGATTTAAAACCCTAAGATAGAGATGAGTGGCGAAATCTAACCTAGGCGTTTTGCCTCAATAGGCGTAGGAGGAGATGATGTTGATAGAGTATTAGGATATTGTTAATTAAAATAGTTTCTTTTAAAAACAATAGTTTATTGACATAAATAGTTTCGTATCATCGTCCCCTAAATGCTGTAGACGTCTTAAGCATAAGAGGGCGCTGGATTGTACTGAGGCTCTCCCTCGTAAGTGACCTCAGCCACGAAACCCGAGTCCCCGTTGACGTTGTAGGACACCTTCTGCAAGCGACCGTCGGGAAGGAGCACGTAGTAGGATCCCTGAGTGTCGTAGCCATCACGGGCTTCCTGGTGGCCGAAGTCGTTGCCCGAGTAGTCGTCCTTGACGGCGTAGTTGAAGTCGTACTTGGCTGGTTCCTGTCAGTTTACGAAAATTTTATTCAATTAATACATTAAACTCTTCTCTGTTACCCTTTCAATTGCTTTGAAGTTATGAATAATGACGTTATCTGATTATTTTAATTTGTAACTGACCTCGTGAGATGGAGGAGGGGCGTATCCATACTGGGGCTGGGAGGGGGCCCCAAACACGGCAGCCACGAGGGCCAAAGACAAGCAAACCTGACAGGAATGGAACATGATTAGTGTCAAAACTGATAATGGTCATGGTTTCATGAACCGTAACTGCTTCATTAATGTAGACTCCTTTCAGTTAAGTATATCACTTATATAGTTCCTGCATGGTTATTATACAAGAATTAAATATGAAGCATCGTAATCACTTATCTATGATTGAATAGTTATTAATGAAACTTCTTTAAAATTATATCTTATTGCTGTGAGATGCTTTCACAGAAACAAGCTATGTCATATTCCAAAAATAAATAGTTTACTTTGCTTCACCTTAGCGATCATGATGAGTTCTCTGAATGGGATATGATAGAACACAGCTGCAAGATGGTCTTATATATACGTGAAGTCGGAGAAGGAGGAGTCATGACTCACTTGGATTACTGGAGAAAGGTCCTCCCAGAGAACTTAAGACCTTCCCTTACTCCACCCATCTGTCCTTGACACTGCCGGAGCACACAGCCCAAAAGTGGAATCATTCTGGGACTACATAACGAGCTTAGTCTTTGGATATTTGTGGACGTATTATGGGACAATATTGCATACATTTATAACAGTCTCTAAGTGCTATTTTCATTTTATTTTGTGATATTAATATTTGCTTGTCTTCACGAGGCGTGTCCGGATGGCTATTACTGTTATCTTCTATCTTCAAGATGTTGATTGGTTCGAACCTAAAGTCTACTAATTTGTCGTATTCACATGAAAGCCTTTCCCTTCTCGTATCATTGTGCATATTATAGGTATTTTAATACTTTATACAGATTATACTTATTAATCTGGATCTTTTCTTATATTTATACTTTCTCTTGTTCGGAGGCACCAGTCAGGTATTAACTGATAAGCGGAGTTAATGTAACTGACTTTATTTCCATATATATATATATATATATATATATATATATATATATATATATATATATAAATATATATATATATGTATATATATGTATATATATATATATATATATATATATATATATATATATATACATACATATACACACAGAAATACCGTTAAAGTTTACACTCCTAATCCCTTATGACTAAATTCCCAACATTTCTTGATAACGATTTAATTGATTGCTTAAAAAGACTCCTTAATGGATTAGAGGCCAAATGACTCTAAGAAAGATTAAAAAAACTCACTGTTTCTATTTATTAGTATTTGAAAAGACTAATTTAGGATATATTTCGCATTTCACATAGTTTAGTAGAACCTTGATAAGTTATATTAAAGTTATTCAAGGTTCAGTCAAAATCCAACATTCCTGTTGATTCTTCATATCTTTTTTTAAGTTTTATAAGTCATTACTTGAATCTAGCAATGCAAAACATTGTTTGTTTATACAATTTTCACATCTAATGGAAAAGGATTGAACTTTATCTGTTTGTAAATAAGTGCCTGAAAGCCAGGGATAAACAAGTGACTCAAAGAAATGTTCAACATCCTTGTAAAAGTATGATAAACTTAAAAGAAAAATTAAAGATATTTTTTTCTATTTTCAAATACAGACTGAAATAGTAAAGTAAACTGAAAAATGTTTGCTGTACTCATCCAAAAATCCTTTAGATAGGGATTACAGTAAAGATTTATGGCCATTCCTAAATACTAACTCAGTTGAACATTTAGAAACTGAACGTTAATCTGTATTTAGATTCCACTTATCTTAAACAAGTTCCATTGTGAAATAATTAATTTGAAGTGCATAATATATATTATGACGAAACGTAGCTAATATATGTTAATTGCAAAATACACATTGCAAAAAATACTGTTTACCTAATAAGAATTAATCTAAGATGAACAACAGTCCATTGTGAATATTCATAGATGTTGATAAATGATTGTGTAAAGTCTTTTGAAAGATTTGTTTTTCCTTCTTTTTTTTTTCTTTTTTGAGAAAAAATGTTGCTCTCCATTCTTCAACAATAAACTGCTCTTCTTGACAAGTGGATGGCTCCATAGAAAAATTCTCAAGCCACTGAAGAATTCACCCTTTAACTACAGAATCAGAGTAATGACCCAGTTCATTAAAAATTCCACAGCATTAGTAGCGTCCTAAATGTTCAGTAAATGACATAAGTATCGAACCCTCCTAGACACATTACACCATTCAGCCCTTTATATCGCTGCCACCAAGAGTAGACACACTCGTGCATTATCTGATATCGAGTATTATCCTTTCCAGTAAGTCTTTCTCATCATCTAACCAATCTTTTAGAGCCTTTCCTCTCTCCCTACCACATCCTTATCATCATCATCATTTCCTACGCCTATTGACGCAAAAAGCCTCGATTAGATCTCGCCAGTCGTCTCTATTTTGAGCTTTTAATTCAATACTTCTCCATTCATCATCTACTACTTCACGTTTCATAGTCCTAAGGCATGTAGGCCTAGGCTTGGGTCTTCCAATTGTTCTAGTAACTTGTGGAGCCCAGTTAAAAGTTTGAACTAATCTCTCTTGGTGAGTGCGAAGATCATGCCCAAACTATCTACATCCTACCTCCTATTTCTTAATTATACCATCTTTCCACGAACATCTAGCCGTCTGTTCCTTCCACAATACCAAACCACCTGAAAAGACCAAATCGTCTTTCACCAATGCCAACCCTTTGGACTGCTTGTCTCCACATTCTCACCATGTCAGCTCTTCTCACAACGCAAACACTATGCAATCAGTTTATCGCAATAGGTTTAACCTCTTTCATTTCATTCACATTCAACATTCATACTCCACTTTCATTAGATATAGATGGTTTGATAATCTCTTCATTCATTTCCACTTTGGCTTCCATTGACAGCTCAAGTATCCTACCAATTTTTTGTACACATTTTGTTTCATTTCTAGCTATTCCTATTCTGTAACCTACATCTTCTCTCATCTTGTCATCAACCATTTGTAAGTATAAAACTTTTCAATTCTTCCATTACTCCAATTTTTTGTTTCCAATTCTTTTCATCCCTTCTTTTTCTTATTTACTCTCAACTTACCCCTCTGGCAGATATTTTCAAACTCAATTATCGGCGTCTGCATTTTCTTTTCAATCAATTTTCTTATCCCTAAACTATTTGACTACAGCCACCGCCCTTTCTCTGACTCATGTCATTCAATCCTGTATATATATATATATATATATATATATATATATATATATATATATATATATATATATATGTATATATATATATGCAGATAGATGGATAAAAAGAACAGTAAGAATTATAGATAAAGCAATTTGAGTGATATTCTTAAATTACCGTAAGCCTACGACTGAATTGAAGGGTAAGCAAATTAATACGATATTAATCTAATCGATAGTTTATTTGAAAAAAAAAAATCTTTCATAAATAGTTTCGGTTCATCTTTTCATAAATAGACGTCTCAAGCATGAGAGGGCGCTGGATTGTACTGAGGCTCTCCCTCGTAAGTGACCTCAGCCACGAAACCCGAGTCCCCGTTGACGTTGTAGGACACCTTCTGCAGGCGACCGTCGGGAAGGAGCACGTAGTAGGATCCCTGAGTGTCGTAGCCATCACGGGCTTTCTGGTGGCCGAAGTCGTTGCCCGAGTAGTCGTCCTTGACGGCGTAGTTGAAGTCGTACTTGGCTGGTTCCTGTCAGCACAAAAATAATTTATTATTGCTAACTTTTAGAGGATTATTTCGGTCTATTGACCAGTGGGTACTTTTTTTTTTTATTATTTAATATGAGATTTTTTATCATATTTTTTAACTAAATAAGTTACCCTACATTTGTACATATAATAGAAATAATTGACGTTTAAATCTTTCTGATATTAATTACATATCGCTGAAACCATTTTTATACCTACGAGAATTCCATTCTTACCTCGTGAGTAGGTTGAGGGGCGTAGCCATAGGAAGGCTGGGATGGGGCGCCTAAGACAGTGGCAACAAAGGCCAAAGCCAAACAAGTCTATAAGAAAAAAGAAATTAGTTAGGTTTGCATAATTCATATTCTGGGAATATATTTCCTGAATTCAGTAACTTCGAAATTTGACATTATTTATGCATTTCAAGTCTTGGTTCACATATAGCGGGAAAGGAGGATAATAAACCCCCAATGAATAAAATAAAACAGAATCGTTTGGAAGACTCGAAGTTCAGCGAACTTATTTTTTTCGAAAAGGTACAATTAGATACAGAAATTCCTAGTACACCTCACTCTGAAGAAGTGCACCCTGTCACTCTAACTGAAGAGCTGCATGTAGCCTGGCTGACCACCTATCGCTCCCTAAACTTATCTGTTTGATTACTCGCCAAGCAGTAAGGGTGAGACAGACTGACAGGATGCACTCAATCAGTGGTGTGCCTGGAATTTCTGTGTCCAACTGTACATCTAAGAATTCCAAGAACTCCACAACGGTTCAACGCTTCCTATTTGTTACCTTAGCGATCATGATGTGTAAGAGAAGAGGACTGTGATGTCAGGGAATAGAATACACGCCTTTATATAACGGAGAAGAGAAAGGAAGTCGTATGGTCTTAGAGGTCGAAGCCTGAAGGAGAAAGAAGAAGAGGAAGGAAGTCCTTAGGGGTTAAAAGAGAAGGAATTTTTACTGAGCCCCTCCCATCCTTGACGGACGACTGTAAATGGTCTCCTTTGAAGGTCGAATGTGCTGTACTTTTTTAGCACAGAAAATCTCCTATATATGTCAGGAAAGCTTTTGTCAGTATGTTTCAGATACATTTGTTATTTGAGACCAAAGGCTATTTAATTTTTTATCTTAGTGAATTAGGCTTTGCACAATTTGACTTTGCTATTCTAAGGCTGGAGGTTATTAAATGGTCCAAAGTTAATCTATAGCTTGTAAATCAACCGAATTTGATTTTTTTAGGTGTTATTTTTTTCTTTTACATTTTCGTGCACATCATTTTTTCTATTCGTGGTGTAACGTGTCCCTCACAAATTTTAAAGGCTTTAAGTTTTTAAACTCTAATGTTGGCTTAAAAAATGCAACATAATACTTACGTCAAATTTTACTTGTTAATACTGTTCAAAACGAAGCATGTTCTGATAGAGATTTAAACGTATCAGTTTATAAGACGTCTACTGAAAAAACACGTGGTGTCATGGAGATTTGAAGGTTCTAAGACTGAGAGGATGAAAAGACCCCGAGGGTCCTTCAGCGCTATACATAGGTTATAAGAGGCAAATTGGATATAAAATATGCCATTCAGATAACTTTTCCTTCATTAAACTTATGCTTAAACCGTGGAGCACAGGTCACGAAAGTTCGGGAAGATAGTAACGTACTCTGGATTGGTCAGATGTAAATTGCATAAGAAGTCATTGATGGGGAAATTGGATCGTTGGGAAAGCGATATCTGAAATCTAGAAGGGAAATCCATTCGTTTCTGTATTGCACCGCTCGTGTTTCATACACGCTCATACACTGTAATGCATTTTTTTTATCTCTAGCTTTCTCCTGCACTGGTAACAGAACCACCTGTTTAAGCTTGCCATGCCGTGTTTCATGTTGTTTGAATTTTTATGACATTTTTGTTCTCAACTGCTTGCATATAAGTTTGCATTCAATTGAAACAGTTTTAACAGCATTCAACCCCCCCCCCCTCTTTGTTAGCACCTAACACCAGGTTTTCCTGCAATCATATAATCATGCAAAAAACATATTTATCTGTATTCTGTATCATGGTATCTTTATCGAGGAAGTAAATAAAATGATAACAGTATTTCGAGGATATACTGTACTTTGAAGGATATTCATTTGATTTTAGATTTCCTGGGTTCAGTGGATTCTGTCTATCCTTAATATTTGCAAGTACTGTTACGTAAGTGGTGTACTGCAATGCTGAAATCTCGTCGATACTTTTTCAATTATTTAATTCAGAGGACACATAACATTTGTATATATACACATTTAATTATTTATGTGTGCTATTAATTATGTAAAACAAAACAATATTTAATTTAAAATGAAAACTTACAAAAAAAAAAAAAAAAAAAAAAACATTATGAACTGAGTAGTGGGTTGTGATGGCCTATTGGAAACGTCCTTGCCTGGCAATCTGCTTGACTGGGGTTCGAGATCCGCTCAAGGTCGATAGTTTCTTGTACTGCCTGCAACCTTACCATCCTTTTGAACTAAGAATGGGGGTATGGGGGAGTCCATATAAATTTTTTTTTTTGCAGTTTTATAGCTGAATTTGAATATTTAGCGGAAAACTAATTTCCTACATTTTCTTTGTCCTTTGGCAATATTCCTGTACTTTCTATTTCATGTGTTCCAAACTCCATTTTCCAAGCAATTTCTTGACCTTTATTCTATTTCATCCGCAAACACTCTCTATCTACAATCCCTCCTCTAAACTTTATCATGTCCATACGATATCCATTTTCAAAATCTACAATTTCTTAATTGTCTAATCATGTCTTCCAATTCCTTCAACAATGTTTGTTTCCATCGCCATTTTAGTTTCTCATGGTCTTCCACTGTCTTGGGAATAGAGTTCGCTTGCTTGAGGGTACATTTGGGCACACTATTCTATCTTATATTTCTTCCTCTTGATTTTTTATGCTTTATAGTTTATATATGAAAGATTTATTTTAATGCTATTACTGTTCTTAAAATATTTAATTTTGATTGTTCATTAATTCTCTTGTAGTCTATTTATTTCCTTGTTTGCTTTCCTTACTGGCCAATTTTTCCTGTTGGAGTCCTTTGGCGTATAGCATCCTGCCTTTCTAACTAGGTTTGTAATAATAATAATGATATTGATCACCCATGTCTTCTTCAACTCTCCTCATCTTAGTCAAGCCTTCTCCTGCCAAAGGTTTGAAAATTTTTTATAGTATTCTGCAGCCTCTACACACTCTCTCTCTCTCTCTCTCTCTCTCTCTCTCTCTCTCTCTCTCTCTCTCTCTCTCTCTCTCTCTCTCCCTCTCTCTCTCAATTCAACTTGACATACACATTTGATACCAATATGATTTAGACTTTTGTCTTCAATGAACATTGGTAAATCGAAGGGAAGATCCTAAACACATCTAAACTTCAAAGATTGTATAATAGAATGAATTAATGATTTGAAGTTTTCTGGCATTCTGACATCGAAGGTCATTGGCGCCGTGCATAATAGATTAGGTAGTCATATTCCTTTATAGAAAGGAAGTATTTAGAGTTGATACTTTACCATTCTTTACGTCAAGTTTGATATGCTAATTGGTTTTCTGGAATGCAAATGTTATTCGGAACATTCTGGTTTTATTGTGTATTCAAAATGGCTTTCAAAACAGATATATTTATCTGCTATGAATATAATTGTTGTTTACTCCCATTTGTAATCATCCACTATTAACAAGCAGCAAGAAAGACCTTTGGCTTTCAACGCCTCTGTTATAACAGAAAGATAAATGAATTGATTAGAGTACGAGTTTAAATTCATCCTATTAATCCTGCCTT
>NC_090735.1:9590208-9607708 GCF_036898095.1 Palaemon carinicauda
GACTAAAAGGGAGGAGCCTCTTGTGGCTGCAGGAGAAAGGTCCTCCCTCCCAAAGACGTTCTTCGCTGTCACAACGCCCATCATCTGTCCTTGACATTGCCTTTCCTTAGCTCGTGGTCTGACGTGAAGAACGATTGGGATCTCTGGCATACCAATAACACATTACTCTATTATTATTATTATTATTATTTTTATTATTATTATTATTATTAGCTAAGCTACAGCCCTAGTTGGAAAAATAGGATGCTATAAGCCCAAAGACTCCAATAGGGAAAAAAGAGTCCAGGTAGTATAAATGCTCAGCTTATGATTTGATTTAGGGTATTCTCTCAAGCTTTCTGGATCAAGCCATTTTAGATTGAAAGATATTTAAATAGAATAGAATTATCTTTAAAGCTTACGAAAAACATTTGATTTTTAACCCATACAAGGATTTTTAAGTACACAGGTAACTCATAATTCAGTTGTTGCTAATGTTAACGGGATAAAACAAATCATCTATCAAAGGAAGATGTTTTTATCGCTTATAGAAGTCAGTATTGGAAGTTTATCATGTCGTAAGAAGTGTACAATGCAAGCAAATATAGCATTTAGGCTACAGTAATTATTATTATTTTATCCACATATATTTCGTATTTACGTGTAGGTCTAAAGATGTCCTTTACTTGCCCATCTATGATATGATATTTATATTCTATAGAACTCCTGTTATAGATATGAAAATATAAATCGACAGGGAGACAGAGAGAAAAAGGGATAAATGAGTAGGACGTGGAATGACAAAAAAAAAAAAACGAATAAGTACTGTAGACCTATGCTACTCGAGTGCTTGATTACGTTGGGAGAGTCAATGCAAAAAAAAGTATGTTTATATATATATATATATATATATATATATATATATAAATATTCATATATGTATATATATATATATATATATATATATATATATATATATATATATATATATTTATATATATATATTTATATATATATATATATATATATATATATATATATGCATATATATATATATATATATGTATATATATATATATATATATATATATATATATATATATACTGTATATATATAATCATCTACGTATAGTGACGGAAAGACCCTAGGTTAGATTTCGCCAGTCGTCTCTATCTTAATTCAATACTTCTCCATTCATTATCTCCCATTCATAGGCCTGGGTCTCTCAACTCTTCTAGTGACTTGTGGAGCCCAGCTAAACGTTTGGTGAACTAATCTTCATCTACCCTCATCATGCTCTCTCTTATAGATTCATTTCCAATCCTTTTCTGCCATTTAACTCCCGATATCCTTCTGAGGGCTTTGTTCTCATATCTACTAAATTCATGTCTATAGAGTAATACCGTATGTCCATATTCTCATAAAATTATACTTTTTCTTAACTACAACAATTTGCTCCCTACGTACATCATGATCATGAAGATGATTCTGTCCACGATAGGGTCGTGTGCAAAATGGTTATAACGTAAATATCTAAAACAATAGTTCATTCATCCTTTTGATTTCATTTTCCCACACAAAAAGATATCTTATTATTATCATTATTATTCTTATTAGCTAAGCTACAACACTAATTGGAAAAGCAAGATGCTATAGGTCCAAGGACTCCAACATGGAAATAGCCCATTGAAGTAAAGAAACAAGGAAATAGATAGAAGAGTGTGCCTGAGTGTAGCTTACCCTCAAGCAAGAGAACTCTAACTCAAGTCAGTGGTTGGCCATTGTACAGAGGCTATGGCACCACCCAAGTGGAGAATAATTATTTATTCTAGTGTCCTAGAAGAGCTGGTAAAGAGTCTCTTCTGCCACTACGAGTCCCCGTTGACGTTGTAGGACACCTTCTGCAGGCGACCGTCGGGAAGGAGCACGTAGTAGGATCCCTGAGTGTCGTAGCCATCACGGGCTTCCTGGTGGCCGAAGTCGTTGCCCGAGTAGTCGTCCTTGACGGCGTAGTTGAAGTCGTACTTGGCTGGTTCCTGTCAGTAGAAAACAATTTCCAATCAAATGTTATAACAATGATTTTGGATTTGATTAATTTGATTTATACTTTCAACAAAATTACGAATTTAGAGTTTATTAACTTTTTCAAAGATTTCAACTTATAACTGACCTCGTGAGATGGGGGAGGGGCGTATCCATACTGGGGCTGGGAGGGGCCACCAAAGACGGCAGCCACAAGGGACAACAACAAACAAATCTGTCAGAAAGAAAACAACAGTGAATAAAAAATGTTGTTCTGATGGAATCATAAAAGTTATAGACCCTTTCAATTAGTTAAATCTCTTCTGCAGTTTCAGTATAATTACTCAAACAGAACTGTTACAGAGATTGTAACTGTATTTCAACGTAATGGTTGCTAAGCAATAAAAGTAATCCTGAATAAAAGAGAAAAAACTCTATGTAAACGGCACGTGCAAGACATGATATATAATCATTTTCGAACTAAATATAATTTTGGGAATTAAATCGATTAGAACTTGCATTAACAGCTAATCCTATTCAAAGTAAATCGTCTGAAGCGTTTTACCTTAGCGATCATGGCGAGTCTTTGGAGTGGAGTGCGATGATACAGACTTTGAACGTGGCGATATATATAGATCTAGCCCGAGACTAAGAGGGAGGAGCCTCTTGTGGCTGCAGGAGAAAGGTCCTCCCTCCCAAAGACGTTCTTCACTGTCACAACGCCCATCATCTGTCCTTGACATTGCCTTTCCTTTGCTCGTGGTCTGACGTGAGGAACGAATGGGATCTCTGGCATACCAATAACGGGTTAATCTATTATTATTATTATTATTATTATTATTATCATCATCATCATCATTATTATTAGCTAAGCTATAGCCCTAGTTGGAAAAGTAGGATGCTATAAGCCCAAAGACTCCAATAGGGAAAAAAGCCCAGTTAGTATAAATGCTCAGCTTATGATTTGATTTAGGGTATTCTCTCAAGCATTCTCTATCTAGCCATTTTAGATTGAAAGATATTTAAATAGAAATATCTTTTAAAACTTATGAAAAGCATTGGATTTTCAACCCATACAAGGATTTTCAAGTACACAGGTAACTCATAATAAAACAAACATCTATCAAAGGAAGTTGTTTTATCGCTTATAGAAGTCAGTATTGGAAGTTTATCAAGTCGAATGAAGTGTACAATGCAAGGAAATTTAGTATTTACAGTAATTATCATTATATTGTCCACATGTATTTCGTATTCACGTGTCGGTCTCTGGATCCCCCTTCCTAGCCCATCTAGGATATTATTATTATTATTATTATTATTATTATTATTATTATTATTATTATTATTATTATTATTACTTTCTGAGCTATAACCCTAGATGGAAAAGCAGAATGATATAAGCCCAAGGGCCCTAACAGGGAAAATAGCGCAATGAGGAAAGGAAACAAGGAAAAATAAAGTTTTAAGAACAGCAACAACATTAAAATAAATATTTCCTATATAAACTATAAAAATAGAAATTAGATAGAATAGTGTGCCCGAGTGTAAGCTCAAGCAAGAGAACTCTAACCCAAAACAGTCGAAGACCATGGAACAGAGGCTATGGGACTACCCATGGTTTGATTTTGGAGTAGCTTTCTACTAGAAGAGCTGCTTACTTATAGTCAATCTCTGGCACCTTCCGAATATTCTGAGCATCCTTTGCTTTCGAATCCCTACCGGGCTGTGTTGTACAGCACCAAGTGCCGGATGTGCAATTAGTTCTGGCATCCTTATTTTTTTTTTTTCTCTGTGAGGATCGGTCCCATTCGGCATTCAAACTACAAGTGCTGTTTTGCTGTGACCAATTTGTGGAATAATCTTCCTATCAAGTGGTTGAAATGATTGAACTGTAGAAACTCAAATGTGGAGTGGATACTTTGTAGTTGAGTCTTACTTCATAGTCCATTTGTTGGATTATATTTAGTTTTTTATTCATTTTATCTAGTATTTCAGTATTTGCTTCTTAATTTCTTTTTCTCGTATTAGTGTGGTATTTCCATCAAGGACTCGTGGTTTTTATAGTCCGCTTTTCTAAATAGACGCAACTTGACTTGTAATAATAATAATAATAATAATAATAATAATAATAATAATAATAATAATAATAATAATAATAATAATAATAATAATAATAATATGATGCATACTGCATCTAAAAAATCATAGTTTTTCATAACTAAAACAATTTGCTCCCTACGTACTTCCTGGTCATGAAGATGATTCTGTCTACGACAGGGTCGTGTGCAAAAGGGTCTAAACGTATATATCTAAAAGATTACTTCAATCATCTTCTCTGATTCTATTTTTCCACATAAAAATTATATCGTATTATTATTATTATTATTATTATTATTATTATTATTATTAGCTAAGCTACAACACTAATTGGGTAAGCAAGATGCTGTAGGTCCAAGGGCTCCAACATGGAAATAGCCCAGTGAGTAAATGAAACAAGGAAACAAATAGAAGAGTGTGCCTGAGTCTTGCCTAACTCAAGTCAGTGGTTGGCCATGATACAGAGACTATGGCACTACCCAAATGGAGAACAATTATTTATTCTACTGTCCTAAGAAGAGCAGCTAAAGAGTCTCTTCTACCCATACCAAGTGGAAAATAGTCACAGAATATTTACAGTGTAATAGTTGACACTAATGAAAACGATTTTATTTATTTTTGTGTTGTCAGGTGTATGAGAAAACAGGAGAACGTGTAAAGAATGTGCAAGACTATTATCAGAGAGCAATCCAATGTAGTAATATGTGGCCAGTCAAAGGACTCAATAACTCACTAGGGATAGTATCACAACGAGTGGCTGGTTCCTTACCTATCCTGCTACCTACTGAAAATAAGGTTTTCATTCTTCAGTACGACTTAATAATTAATTGCGAACTGAATTCTTTAGTTTTCGCATTGGAAACCAGCGACCTTCTCTTCTAGCATTTGGTGAAGATAATTCGAAATTAACTTTCCAGTGGTGTTAATAATCTTATTTCGCTTTTATTATGAAAACCGCAAATCACATGGACAGCAACATACCGTGAAGCTTAGAAAATGCAGAAAAAAAAACTTTGTCTGGTTAACAGAAGTTAAAACTTCATTTATTGTTTGGTAATTTTGTTTATAGAAGATCCAATTCTTATAAATACCAATTGTTATCTTAGAAACGTTTTGAGGTTTCGATTTTAATCGATAGACGGAATAAAATAGATAAATATATAGACAGGTAGATAGATTACTTGATAGATAGGAAATTAGATAGATTGATTGATAGATAGGTAGATTTATTGACAGAGAGATAGATTAAAAGAGCTTTGGTAAGGCATAACCATTATAATATACCACCCACTGAAAGGCATAGTAATATTAGGACATTAATTAAAACATTTTTCTTTTGAAAACAATAGTTTATTGACATAAATAGTTTCGTATCATCGTCCCCTAAATGCTGTAGACGTCTTAAGCATAAGAGGGCGCTGGATTGTACTGAGGCTCTCCCTCGTAAGTGACCTCAGCCACGAAACCCGAGTCCCCGTTGACGTTGTAGGACACCTTCTGCAGGCGACCGTCGGGAAGGAGCACGTAGTAGGATCCCTGAGTGTCGTAGCCATCACGGGCTTCCTGGTGGCCAAAGTCGTTGCCCGAGTAGTCGTCCTTGACGGCGTAGTTGAAGTCGTACTTGGCTGGTTCCTGTCAGCACAAGAAGATTTATTAATGCTAACTTTCAGAGGATTATTTCGGTTAGATGTTTATAAGATAAACAGTCCATTAATCAGTGGCGACTTTCATCTTTTATTTCTATATGAACTCTTTTATCATATGGTTAAATGTAAGATAAGTTACCCTACATTTATCCATATGATAAAAATAATTGAAGTTTAAATCTTCTGTGATGTTAATTACATATCGCTGGAAATATTTTATACCTACAAGAAGCATAATTCCATTCTTACCTCGTGAGTAGGTTGAGGGTCGTAGCCATAGGAAGGCTGTGAAGGAGCACCAAAGACAGTGGCAACTAAGGCCAAAGCCAAACAGGTCTGTTCGAAAAAGAAAATCCAGTATGATTAGATATGTAGGTCAAGGATCTGCAAAAAGTACTTCATTATTTCAAAGAACTATATAATCTTACGGGGTAACCATCAGACAGATAACTACTGAGATTACTGAAGTCTCAATGTTGAACTGGCTGACATAAGTCTTTTTGTAGTTCATATATGAAATATGTTTTGATGTTGTTTTTTGAATATTTTATTAATTATTTCTCATATCGTTTATTTATTTCATTTTTTGATTTCCTAACTGGGCTATTTTTCCCTGTTGGAGCATCTTGGTTTTAGAACTAGGGTTGTAGCATAGATAATGATAATAATAATAATAATAATAATAATAATAATAATAATGTTAATTATAATAATGATGATGTTGATAATAATAATAATAATAATAATAATAATAATAAGCTCATGGTTCCTATACGTGGCGTATTCCATAACAATCAATCTGAAAGAGATATCTAAGTTAATTTGTAAATCTTAATAGTAAATCCGCAATTGCTTTCATCCATTACCTTAGCAATCATGATGGGTTACAGAGGAGGACTGATGTCATGGAATGGAGTGAGCTGCTTATATACCGGAAAAGAGAAAGGAAGTCCCTTGGTTAGAGTTCTACGAAGAGTCTCCACCACTCAGGACTGGTGGTTCTTGCCGACCACTGATGATAGTCTCCAGCGAAGGTCGAGTTTATGAACAAACATATCTTGCAACGGAAAGTTGACTCGTGGATGGAATGCAATTCGTGACATAGACCTCGTTTCGACGGTCATTAACTGTCTGGACTGAGGCTTTATTGAATTCTTTGAATTTTTTTTTTTTTTTCGGAAAACCGAATATCGCCATGATCATCAAAGCTGTACTTGTCAGGGCCACCCATACTAGGTTGGTTTGCTGCGAGCGATCAGATCAAAGTCTCCCGCCATCACCAATCTGCAGTGGCCAGCGTGGTGATTATTTTTTTTTTTTATTTTTTTTTTTTTTTTGTGTGCGGAAAACTGAGTATCGCCATGATCATCAAAGCTGTACTAGTCAGGGCCACCCATATTAGGTTGGTTTGGTGTGAGCGATTAGACCAAAGTCTCCCGCCATCACCAATACGCAGTGGCCAGCGTGGTGATGGAAATGACTAAACCTTAGACAAATCCAAGATATGTCTGAGGCCTTTGTTCTGCAGTGGATTAGGAACTGCTGCATTTGTGGTTTGTTACCCGATTTTTAAGTAACGAAAAATACCTTCGTTATTCAATGACAAGAAGAATATCAAAACAGTAGACACTAGCAGTACTTAAAATCTTCGTTTGGTTGTCTTGCATAGCTGCAACGAGTCCAGATATCAACACAAGCCGTCTTATTGCTATTATAACCTTAGGCCAAGCCCCTCCGGGGTCATGAGGTCCGACGAATTTAAACCAAACTTCCTCTGAATTGGTCTTCCACAGAACCTTCTTAGAGCTAGTGGGTCCTGGTCTTCCACTATTATTATTATTATTATTATTAAATGCTAAGCTACAACCCTAGTTGGAAAAGCAGGATGCTATAAGCCCAGGGGCCCCAACAGGGAAAATAGCCCAGTGAGGAAAGGAAATAAGGAAAAAGGAAAATAGAACATTTTAGGAATAGTAACAATATTAAAATAAATATTTCCTATTTAAACTATAAAAACTTTAACAGAACAAGAGGAAGAGAAACTAGATAGAAAAGTGTGCCCAAGTGTACCCTCAAGCAAGAGAACTCTAACCCAAGGCAGTGTAAGACCATGGTACAGAGGCTATGGCACTACCCAAGAATAGAGAGCAATGGTTTGATTTTGGAGTGTCCTTCTCCTAGAAGAGCTGCTTACCATAGCTAAAGAGTCTCTTCTACCCTTACCAAGAGGAAAGCAGCCACTGAACAATTACAGTGCAGTAGTTAACCCCTTGGGTGAAGAAGAATTGTCTAGTAATCACAGTGTTGTCAGGTGTATGAGGACAGAGGAGAATCTGTAAAGGATAGGCCAGACTATTCGGTGTCTGTGTAGGCAAAGGGAAAGAACCGTAACCAGAGAGAAGGGTCCTATGTAGTACTGTCTGGCCAGTCAAAGGACCCCATAACTCTCTTGGGTTAGAGTTATCTTGCTTGAGGGTACGCTTAGAGACACTAATCTAGTAGTTTTCTGTTACTCACTTTTTTTTTCCAACGGTGTATAAGGGCCACGGATGTCTGGTTTATTATTATTATTATTATTATTATTATTATTATTATTATTATTATTATTATTTGCTAAGCTACAACCCTAGATGGAAAAGCAAGATGCTATAAGCCCAAGGGCTCCAACAGGGAAAAATAGGCCCTCTATCTTATTATTATTATTATTATTTGCTAAGCTACAACCCTAGCTGGAAAAGGAAGATGCTATAAGCTTAAGGGCTCCAACTAGGAAAAACGCCCTGTGAGAAAAGGAAATACGTTGCCTTTCATTTATCTGTTCCTTTATCTTCCCCTCTAGTATTAATTTTCAAAAGCATCGTTTCTGTCCTTCCTTCGGTTTAAGTGACTATCCTGGAGGGTACTAAGCTTTGGATGGTGTGTATAAGGTATGCAGTTATTTCTTACAGTCATACTTTCCCCATCATAAGACACTACTCTACAGTATCTTATAGTTTTATTTCAGCTGTAACCACATTGTGGAATGATCTTCCTAATAAAGTAGTTGAATCATTGGAACTTTGGAACCTGGAACATCAGAAGTTCCACAATCAGTGGAAGTTTGGAACCTGGAGCATTAGAAGTTCCACAATCATTGGAACTTTGAGATCTGGAGCATCAGAAGTTCCATAATCAGTGGAACTTTGGAACCTGGAACATCAGAAGTTCCACGGTCAGTGGAACTTTGGAACCTGGAATATCAGAAGTTCCACAATCAGTGGAACTTTTGAACCTGGAACATCAGAAGTTCCACAATCAGTGAAACTTTAGAACTTGGAGCATCAGAAGTTCCACAATCAGTGGAACTTTGGAATCTGGAATGTCAGAAGTTCCACAATCAGTGGAACTTTGGAACCTGGAGCATCAGAAGTTCCACAATCAGTGGAACTTTGGAACCTGGAACTACAAAAGTTCAACCTTTTTTAGGATGCTTTTTTGTTGAGCATGTTGACACAAGTCTCGTTTTATAGTTTATATATGACTGATCTATTTGAAAATTGTTAATGATTTTAAAATACTTCATATTTTTATTAATTTATTATATATAGTTTATTTGCTATTCCCTTATTTCCATTCCTCATTGGGCTACTTTCCCTGTTGGAGCCCTTGGACTTAAAGGCTTCTACTTTTCCAAAAAATGTTGTAGCTTGGCTAATAATAATAATAATAATAATAATAATAATAATAATAATAATAATAATGATAATAATAATAATACTTTCCCTGTTGAAGGCCTTAGATTTATAGCCTTCTATTTTTCCAAAAAATGTTGTAGCTTGGCTAATAATAATAATAATAATAATAATAATAATAATAATAATAATAATAATAATAATAATAATTTCATGTCTTTCCATTTAATTTCAATCGTCATCAGGTTAACTTCAAATGTTCTTGTTGATATATGACGACCCCGTGCATCATGAGAAATAAGTTCACACCAGACAAGGTAACAAAATGAAAGTAGGCTACTTTGTAGACTTAGAGCAACGAAAGGGTGATTAGAATTTAGAGCATTCGGTTATGTCTTCTTCCTAAATGAAGACCTTAACTGTAAAGGTTCAGAGTATATTTTTTCATGTTTATGAATAGTTATTATTATTGTTATGAATATTATTATTATTATTATTATTATTATTATTATTATTATTATTGTTGTTATTATTATTATTATTATTATTATTATATTATTATTATTATTATTATTATTATTATATTATTATTATTATTGGTTTTATTATTACTATTATTATTATTATTATTATTATTACTTGCTAAGCTACAACCCTAGTTGGAAAAGCAGGATGCTATGAGCCCAATGGCCCCAATAGGGAAAATAGCCCAGTGAGGAAAGCTAACAAGGAAAAATTAAATATTTTAAGAACTAATATTAAAATGAATATTTCCTTCATAAACTATAAAAATTTATCAAAACAAGAGGGAAAGAGATTAGATAGAATAGTTTGCCCTAGTGTACTCTCAAGCAATAGAGCTCTAAACCAAGACAGTGGAACACCATGGTACAAAGGCTATGGCACTACCCAAGACTAGAGAACAATGGTTTGATTTTGGAGTGTCCTCCTAGAAGAACTGCTTACCATAGCTATAGAGTCTCTTCCACCCTTGTATCAGTCGGCGTCACACATCTAATCTCTTCATAGAGTGGCATGTTTTTAAACCGTCTAAATATGCAACGTTGCAGTCAGCACTGTTTGTTTGACAGCTTAAATTCCAGCTGTTACCAAGTTGTGGAATGATCCTCCTAATCGGGTAGTTGAATCAATAGAACTTGAAAAGTTCAAAGTTGGAGCAAATGTTTTTATGTTGACCAGGCTGACATGAGTCTTTTTATTGTTTATATATGACATATCTGTTTTTGACGTTGTTAGTAGTTTATATAGGAAATATCTGTTTTGACGCCGTTACTGTTTTTAGAATGATATATTGTTAATTTATTCTCATCATTTATTTATTTCCTTATTTCCTTTCCTCACTGGGCTATTTTTCCCTGTTGGATCCCTTGGGCTTATAGCATCTTGGTTTTCCAACTAGGGTTGTAGCTTGGCTTGTAATAATAATAATATTAATAATAACTAGCTAACGCGATGCGTCATAAATAACGGCTAAATAGTTAGATAGATAAGCACACATACACCCACACAGATTCAATCCTTCTCACCCATTCCCCCTTTCCTAACTACTTGAGGTACCACCTCCTACCAGAGTATGACTATTCCCTTTCCTCCCCTACTTAATGGATGGAGAGAGACCGAGTAATTTTGACCATACCATTCAGCGTGACAGGAAAGGTATATATATATGTAATTTATATATATATATATATATATATATATGTATATATATATTTATATATATATATATATATATATATATATATAATTTCAGACACTTGCTATTCATTATGTCCTTTGTAATATAAAAGACTCAGCAAGCTGTGTACAACACCATAATATCTTGATGATAATGAAATGAAGCTAGATGTAAGTAACTTTATACATACCGTATCTTAAAACTATTATTTCCAACGTGTTATAACTCAGTAATCTATGTGATGCATTTTCATGACAGATAAATCAACTATAAAAGATACTTCACTTTCTTAGCTATATAACATAAAAACCTTTTATAATACAGTATAGCTCTTTAATAAAATCAATATTAAATAACATCTGTATGTTATAATGCTTCAGACCAGCTTTTTATTATTATTATTATTATTACTAGCTAAGCTACAACTCTAGTTGGAAAAGCAAGATGCTATAAGCCCAAGGGCTCCAACAGGGAAAAATAGCCCAGTGAGGAAAGGAAATAAGGAAATAAATAAATGATGAGAATAAATTAACAATATATCATTCTAAAACAGTAACGGCGTCAAAACAGATATTTCCTATATAAACTACTAACAACGTCAAAAACAGATATGTCATATATAAACAATAAAAAGACTCATGTCAGCCTGGTCAACATAAGAACATTTGCTCCAACTTTGAACTTTTGAAGTTCTACTGGTTCAACTACCCGATTAGGAAGATCATTCCACGGCTTTTATGTAATACAGAATTATTTTCACACTTATACCTTCGAACAAAGAGCATTATGGATTCTTTCTTAGGTACATTATATATTCAATCAGGGTTTTGAATTAATTCATGACATTCTTATTATGAAGCATTATGTAACATCATCGTTTTAACTGTAGTTTACACTGCACGGTAGAGTTGCCAGATTTCTTAAATGAGAAAAGGCTAACTTCTAATCAAACGCAGCTTTAAAAGGCCAACCTATTAGTAGAAAAAGGCCAAAAATATAGTATTTGAGGCCCACCTTTTATTCATGAGATTACCAAAAGCCAACCAATTTAAAAAAGGCCAAATTTGAGGTTGTTTGGCCTGAAAAAGGACACCGTGGCAACCCTGCTGCACGGTATTAAAGGTGATTGAGGATTTTCCTACTTGAAGACTGAGTTCTGTTGGGAAGAACTTATAAAGGTTTATAGAAAAGCCTTTTATAGATATATACATATATATATATATATATATATATATATATACCTGTATATATATATATATATATATATATATATATATATATATATATATATATATATATATATATATATATATATATATATATATATATGATATTCATTGAACAGAAGCAACATGTAATATCATTTTCGGTGTAATCTTAGAATTTGCACCCAGAGCGCTCGTGAGTTTTGAGGTTAAACTGCCACAGGAAACAGGAGGAAATTACGGTCAAGTGGATGATGAAAGTAAAATACTGGTAATGCTGACGTAGCATTATTACATTCCTCAACTTCAAGCTACTAAAATTGATATTTTTTTTATCATTCTCTTCATAGATCGCATTAGAATAGATTTATTAGGCGTAGTTCAGTGAGATATCTTCGTGAAATTGACATTCGATAGGCGTGGTGTCAGGACAAGCAAATTTAGTCATTCTATAATTCCTAAATTGTTCTTGCTGAATATATATATATATATATATATATATATATATATGAATATATATATATACACACACTAGTGTATCCGAACCGTCAAAAAAAAAAGTCTAAATATTTAGATAGATACACACTCGCACAAACACACAGGTTCCAAGTGTAGCCCTCCTGCTTCCCCCTCTCACCAAGGTATGAGTACTTCCTCTCCCCCCTGAGCATGACAGGAATGATATATATATATATATATATATATATATATATATATATATATATATATATATATATATATATATATATATACACACACACATATATATATATATATATATATATATTTATATATATATATGTGTGTGTGTGTGTGTGTGTGTGTGTGGATGGGTGGGTGGGCGTACGTGTATGTATTCACTTCATGGCGATATTTACTTTCTTCAAGAGACGCAGCTTTCATTTCATAAATGACATTACATCTTTGTTGCGTCATCAAGAGCATGCTTCCCCCTCCCCTCTGCCCCCCCCCCCCCCAGAACGTTTGAGAAGGGAGAACTCTTCCCCATGTGTCTAAGCAAATAAATAGGTAATGTTCTAAGGCATCTAAGCAATCGGTATTTTGATAACCAAGCAATGGATGTAACGAGTCAAGATATTGGCGCGGTTTAAAGTTAACGCAGCTGATATAAGTATATATCAATATTAGCGTGATTATGGTTTTTAACGGTAATATATTGCTTGGGGAGATACCAGCGGTGAATGATACTGCTGAATGCTTGAGTGAAAAGATGTAAGTGTGAGGAAGAAATATAAGTAGGATAAGTAGGAATTTTACAAAGCAAAAATAAAAAGGGGATGCAATCTTGGCGTGATTGTATTTGCTTGGTAAACTTCCTGATTAAAGCCTTTTAACCCAACTAGTGTTATAGCTTAAGTAATAATAATAATAATAGTAATTTGCTAGACAGTATATTTAGATTATTATTTGAGAACTAAACCAGACATGGAGAGAAGTAACTCGGCATTAATTTCACAGCGAAGTTGCTGGGATAGACACAGCCTATCCCAACCAATCACAGCCACGGGAACTTTCCCGCGCGTTCGATTTCAGCCAATCAGCATCAGCGAAGCCTCTCTCTCCAATCTCTAGTAACTCTACCATCCATGCTTATCAACCAGCGTCACTTGATAGTCCCGGCGCGTTTAAATTCGTGTTCCCTCTTATTTTGACGATTATTTTGTGATTATTTCATTGCCGAGTGCTAATGACTCACTAGAAACATGGCATCGAGTGACAGTGATGTTCTAGTTTAAATAGAGCTATTTGAAGTAGCGTTAGTGATGTTATTAACGTGATAAGTGAAACAGAAGTGCACTCGAGAATTCGCAAGTTTCAATATGGCGGAAGTAATGAAGTGAAAATACCTGAATTTGTGATTATTTCATTGCCGAGAGTTATTTAATCACTAGAAACATGGCATCGAGTGACAGTGATGTTCTAGTTGAAACAACAGTGTTAATGATGTTATTAACGTGATTACTGAAACAGAAGTGCCCTCGAAGAATTAGCAAGTTTCAATATGGCGGGAGGAATGAAGTGAAAATACCTGAATTTGTGATTATTTCATTGCCGAGAGTTATTTAATCACTAGAAACATGGCATCGAGTGACAGTGATGTTGCAGTTGAAACAACATTGTTAATGATGTTATTAACGTGATTAGTGTAAATAAAAGTGCATTCGAAGAATTAGCAAGTTTTAATATGGCGGCATTGATTGATTGATTGATTTAAAGTTTTTAGGCATCCTACAATCAATATTTGAATGTTTGATCATAACGGAGGCCGTAGGAATAGGGAATTTGAAGGGGTGTCTGTAGGTGTTGTTGCACTTTGTGTTGGTGATACACCAAGCACCATAATGTTGGTGATAAACCTAGTTTGGGTTTGTTGGGGACAAACTTAGTAGCATAGGGGGTTTTAGTGATAAACTTTGTACCATAGGGTGTTTTGGTGATAAACTTTGTACCATAGGTAGTGTTGGTGATAAACCAACTACAATAGGGTTTGTTGATGACAAACTTAGTAGCATAGGGTGTTTTGGTGATAAACTTTGTACCATAGGTAGTGTTGATCATATACGTAGTGTTACATTGTGCCGATCATAGGTGCAGTACCATAATAATTGTTGGTGGTATTTCATTTAACATTACTGGTGATAAACATGTAAAGGGTGGGTTGGTGATAAGACCAATGCCATAGTCTGTTGGTGATAGACGTAGTACCATAGTTATTTTTGGTGATAATTCTGTTATTATAATGTCTAAGGGGATAAAATGAATGCCACAGTCATTGTTGGTGATAGGCCTAGTACTGCTGGGTATGTTAGTGTAGACATAATGCCACAACCTATTGATGGTGTTTCCAATAAATATTTAGAGAGTATTTTTTAATATATAAACTATACAGACTTTAAAGAACCAAAGACAGAATATTGAAGAGGTGTAAAGTACACAAGTTAATGACTAAAGTGATTAAAACTTTTGAAGACAAACCAGAAATTGCATCAACTCATTTGAGGGCAACAGATTACAGGACGCAGACTGCAAGGAGATGAAGCAGGACGCGTGGAGGGGTGAGTGTTACCATAAACGTTAACAAATGTAGAAATTATCATTTCTCATTTGTTCATCGCTGTTCTGATTACCATTTCTGAAATCTGTTGTTTATTGATGTATGGTTTCATCTCATTCATTATACTATAACATAGGAGTAAATTTTCTAACTTTATCAGCGTTATTATATGATATTGTTTTACTTTTTGAAATTTGTTGTTTGTTGATGTTTTCATCTCATTCATTATACCTGTTAGGAATAAGTTTTCTAACTTTATGAGCGTTATTAAAACATTATTTTACTCATAACTTATTCATACTACGCGCTCTAGGCATCATTTAACGTTGTTTAATGCATTTTAATTACTAGGTAACTCTTGGATTGTATACATATTTTTATTTATTTTACAGAAAATGTACTGAGAAACTGTAGTTTTTCAGACATACGTCAAATCATTTTATGCACATAAGCCTAATGTAAAACCGTTAAGCTTTCAGTGCTAACAGTCCTTTCGGTATCTTAGATACTAAATGGTTTATGGAATTATAAATATTACGATATTTTAAACTCGTTTGTTTTACTTGAGTTTTCTTAATTGTGGTGGGGAAAAAATTTACTGTTTTTAACGTGTGGAATTCCGATATCAAATTTATACAATTTAGTAGGATGGGTGTATGTATGTATGTATATATATGTGTGTATATATATATATATATATATATATATATATATATATATATATATATATATGTATGTATGTATGTATGTATATATATGTATGTATTTATATATATATATATATATATATGTATTAATATATATGGATATATATATATATATAAATACATACATACATATATATATATATATATATATATATATATATATATATATATATATATATATATATATATGTATGTATGTATATATATGTATGTATTTATATATATATATATATATATATATATATATATATATATGTATGTATTAATATATATGTATATATATATGTATGTATGTATTTATATATAAATATATATATATATATATATATATATATTAATATATATATATATATATATATATATATATATATATTTATATATATATATATATATATATATATAGACAGATTCTTAGTCAGATTGATTAAAAGATAGTTGGAGATATATAGACAAATAGATTCAAAGAGCTTTGGTAAGGAATACCCATTATATTATACCAACCCCTATACAATTTTGTATTAGGATCCTAAGAGGAATTAGTTCACCAACGTTTAGCTGGGCTCCACAAGGTACTAGAAGAGTTGGAAGATCCAGGCCTACATGGCTGAGGACTATGAAGCGTGAAGTAGATGATAAAATATGGATTTAAAACCTTAAGATAGAGATGACTGGCGAAATCTAACCTAGGCCTTTTGCGTCAATAGGCGTAGGAGGAAATGATGATAGAGTATTAGGATATTGTTAACTAAAACATTTTTTTTTTCTTTTAAAAACAATGGTTTATTGAAATAAATAGTTTCGTATCATCGTCCCCTAAATGCTGTAGACGTCTTAAGCGTAAGAGGGCGCTGGATTGTACTGAGGCTCTCCCTCGTAAGTGACCTCAGCCACGAAACCCGAGTCCCCGTTGACGTTGTAGGACACCTTCTGCAGGCGACCGTCGGGAAGGAGCACGTAGTAGGATCCCTGAGTGTCGTAGCCATCACGGGCTTCCTGGTGGCCGAAGTCGTTGCCCGAGTAGTCGTCCTTGACGGCGTAGTTGAAGTCGTACTTGGCTGGTTCCTGTCAGGAGAAGACAATTTACAATCAAATGTTTTAACAATGATTTTGGATTTGATTAATTTGATTCATACTTTCAAAATAATTATGAATTTAGAGTTTATTAACTTTTTCTAAGATTTCAATTTAGGAGATATTCATTTTAATGTTACTGTTTTTAAAATATTTAATTTTTCCTTGTTACCCTTCCTTACTGGGCTATTTTCCCTTATGGAGCCCCTGGGCTTATAGTATTCTGCTTTTCCAACTAGGGTTATAACTTAGCAATTAATAATAATAATAATAATAATAATAATAATAATAATAATAATAATAATGATAATAATAATATATAATAA
>NC_090735.1:9612708-9660208 GCF_036898095.1 Palaemon carinicauda
GAATTGTGGTATTTTGCTACAAAAAGACAAAAGTGTTTTGTAAAGACAGAATTTATTAAATATATTCAATAAATAAACTGAAATTTATTAACTCGTGACTAAACTCAAGCGTAAGAGGGCGCTGGATTGTACTGAGGCTCTCCCTCGTAAGTGACCTCAGCCACGAAACCCGAATCCCCGTTGACGTTGTAGGACACCTTCTGCAGGCGACCGTCGGGAAGGAGCACGTAGTAGGATCCCTGAGTGTCGTAGCCATCACGGGCTTCCTGGTGGCCAAAGTCGTTGCCCGAGTAGTCGTCCTTGACGGCATAGTTGAAGTCGTACTTGGCTGGTTCCTGTCAGTTTACGAAAATGTTATTCAATGAATACCTTAAACTCTTCTCTGTTACCCTTTCAATTGTTTTGAAATTATGAATAATGACGTTATCTGATTATTTTAATTTATAACTGACCTCGTGAGATGGAGGAGGGGCGTATCCATACTGGGGCTGGGAGGGGGCCCCAAACACGGCAGCCACGAGGGCCAAAGACAAGCAAATCTAACAGGAATGGAACATGATTAATGTCTTGGTTTCGTGAACCGTAACTGCTTCATTAATGTAGACTCCTTTCAGTTAAGTTTATCACTTGTATGGTTCCTGCATGATTATAAAACATGAATTAAATGTGAAGCATCGTAGTATTTATTTTTCGATGATTGAATAGATATTAATGAAACTTCTTTAAAATTATATCTTATTGCTATGAAATGCTTTCACAGAAACAAGATTTATGTCATATTCCAAAAATAAATAGTTAGCTTTGCTTTACCTTAGCGATCATGATGAGTTCTCTGAATGGGATATGCTGGAACACAGCTGCAAGATGGTCTTATATACGTGAAGTCGGAGAAGGAGGAGTCAGGACTCACTTAGATTATTGGAGAAAGGTCCTCTCAGAGAACTAAGACCTCCTCTCTTGCTCCACCCATCTGTCCTTGACACTGCCGGAGCACACAGCCCAAAAGTGGAATCATTCTGGGACTACATAACGAGCTTAGTCTTTGGATATTTGTACACGTATTATGGGACAATATTGCATACATTCATAACAGTCTCTAAGTGGTATTTTCATTTTATTTTGTGATATTAATATTTGCTTGTCTTCACGAGGCGTGTCCGGATGGCTATTACTGTTATCTTCTATCTTCAAGATGTTCTTTGGTTCGAAGCTAAAGTCTACTAATTTGTCGCATTCACGTGACAGCCTTTCCTTTCTCCTATCATTGTGCTTATTATAGGTATCCTAATACTTCATACAGATTATCCTTATTAATCTGGATCTTTTCTGATGTTAATACTTTCTCTTGTTCGGAGGCACCAGTTAGGTATTAACTGATTAGCGGAGTGAATGTAATTGACTTTATTTCCACAAACAGCGAGCTTTTATAACAAGTTTCCGCGAAAGGTCACAAAATTTTAAGGCGATTGATACATACAGGTATTAACAAGTTATCTGTGCTAGGGGAAAGCGATAATGACAATCTATATATATATATATATATATATATATATATATATATATATATATATATATATATACACTAATACCGTTAAAGTTTACACTTCTTGATAATGATTTAATTTATTGCTGAAAAAGACTCCTATAAGGATTTGAGGCCAAATGGCTCTAAGAAAGATTTCCAAAATTCTCACTGTTTCTATTTATTAGTATTTGAATAATTTAGCACAATGACAAGTGATATTAAAGATATTCAAATACCAACATTCCTGTTCACTCTCTATATCTTTTTTTAATGTTTTATGTCATTACTTAGAACTAGCAATGCAAAACATCGTTTGTTTATACAGTTTTCACATCTAATGGAAAAGGATTGAATAGATTATAATGTAACCAGATATGTTTGTAAATAAGTGTCTGAAAGCCAGGGATAAACAAGTGACTCAGTTAAATGTTCAAAATCCTTGTAAAAGTATGATAAACTTAAAAGAAAGATTAAAGATATTTTTTAAAATTTCAAATACAGACTGAAACAATAAAGAAAATTGAAAAATGTTTGCTGTACTCTCTTAGTAATACTTTAGGTGGGGATTACAGTAAAGATTTATGGGCATTCCTAAATACTAACTCAGTTGAACATTTAGAAACTTAACGTTAATCTAAATTAAGATTACATTTATCTTAAACAAGTTCCATTGGGAAAAAATGAATTTGAAGTACATAATGATATTATGATGAAACGTAGCTAATATATGTTTATTTGCAAAATGCACATTGCAAAAAATACTGTTTACTTGATAAGGATTCGTTTAGGATGAGTAACAGTCCCTTGTAAATATTCAGAGATGTTAATAATTCACTGAGCAAAGACTTTTGGAAGGAAATTCTTTTGAGAAATAAAGTTGCTATTCGCCATTCCTCAACAATAAGCCGTTTCTTCTGACAAGTAGGTGGTTCCATAAAATAATTCTCAGACCACTGAAAAATTCATCCTCTATCTTCAGAATCATGATGATGATCCAGTTCATTAAGAATTTAACAAGATTAGTAGCGTCCTATATGTACAGTACATCACAAAAGTATCGAACCCTCCTATACACAGTGTACCATTCAGCTCTTTGACACACTACTCCATTCAGCTCTTTGACACATTACACCATTCAGCTCTTAGACGCATTACTCCATTCAGCTCTTAGACACATTACACCTTTCAGCTCTTTGACACATTACTCCATTCAGCTCTAGACACATTACTCCATGTAGCTCTTAGGCATATTACACCATTCATCTCATAGACACATTACACCATTCAGCTCTTTGACACGTTACACCATTTAGCCTTTGTATCTCGGGCACTGAGAGTAGACGCACTCTTGCACTAGCCCATATTGAGTCCTATCCTTTCCAGTAAGTCTTTATTATCATATAACCAACATTTTAGAGCCTTTTCTCTCATCCTACCACCTCCTTCTCATCACCATCATCTCCTACGCCTATTGACGCAAATGGGCCTTGATTAGATTTCATCAGTCTTCTCTATTTGAGCTTTTAATTCAATACTTCTCCATTCATCATCTACTACTTCACGTTTCATAGTCCTAAGGCATGTAGGCCTAGGCTTGGGTCTTCCAATTGTTCTAGTAACTTGTGGAGCCCAGTTGAAAGTTTGGTGAACTAATCTCTCTTGGGGAGTGCGAAGAGCATGTCCAAACTATCTCCATCCTACCTCCTACTATTTCTTAATTATACCATCTTTCCACGAACATCTAGCCGTCTGTTCCTTCCACAGTACCAAACCACATGAAAAGACCAAATCGTCTTTCACCAATGCCAACCCTTTGGACTGCTTGTCTCCACATTCTCACTCTGTCAGCTCTTCTTGCACTGCACACGCTATGCAATCAGTTTATCGCAATAGGTTTAACCTCTTTCCTTTCATTCACATTCAACATTCATACTTCACTTTCATTAGATATAGATGGTTTGATAATCCATTCATTCCCACTTTGGCTTCCAGTGACAGCTCAAGTATCTTACCAATTTCTTGTTCACCTTCTGTTCCATTTCTTGCTGTTCTTCTATAACTCACCTCTTCTCTCATCTTGTCATCAACCATTTGTAAGTATAAAACACTTCAATTCTTCCATTACTCCAGTTTTTTGTTTCCAATTATTTTCATCCCTTTAATCTTTTTTTTTTTTTTATTTACTCTTGCAGATACTTCCAAACTCAATTACCAGTTTCTGGATTTTCCTTTTACGTCATTTCCCTATCCCCAAACAATTTGCTTACAGCCACTATCCTTTCTCTGGTTCTCACACCATTCTATCCGTATATATATATATATATATATATATATATATATATATGTGTGTGTGTGTGTGTGTGTGTGTGTGTATATATATATATATATATATATGTGTGTGTGTGTGTGTGTTTGTGTGTTTGTGTATTTATATGTATATATATGTACCTATACATATATGTGTGTATATAGGTATGTATAGATTTACACACATACTGTACACACATATACATATGGTAGGCATATATATATATATTTGAATATACACACCCATATCTCTCTCTCTCTCTCTCTCTCTCTCTCTCTCTCTCTCTGTATATATATATATATATATATACATATATATATATATATATATATATATACATATATATATATATATATATACATATATATATATATATATAATTGATTGGCCTATCGTGGTATGGTTGAAAGTGACCTGGCCTTTCATTAGAAGGGCTAGGGTTCGATCCTAAGTATGAGATAGAAACTTATTTCTATTTGAGCACAATGTTGTGTTGATATATATATATATATATATATATATATATAAATATACACACATATACATATATATATATACACATATACATATATATAAATATATATATATATATATATATATATATATATATATATATATATGTGTGTGTGTGTGTGTGTGTGTGTGAATACACACCCATATATATGTATATATGTGTGTATTTATTATATATATACATTGATAGATAGATAGATAGTTAGAGAGATAGACAGATATATCCAAATTAGTGGATAGAAAAACCAGATTTGAGTAATAGTCTTAAATTACTGTAAGCCTACGACTGAATTGAAGGGTAAGCAAATAAAAACGATATTCATCTAATCGATAGTTTATTTGAAAAAAAAGAAAAGAAAAATCTTTCATAAATAGTTTCGGTTCATCTTTTCATAATAGACGTCCTAAGCATAAGAGGGCGCTGCATTGTACTGAGGCTCTCCTTCGTAAGTGACCTCAGCCACGAAACCCGAGTCCCCGTTGACGTTGTAGGACACCTTCTGCAGGCGACCGTCGGGAAGGAGCACGTAGTAGGATCCCTGAGTGTCGTAGCCATCACGGGCTTCCTGGTGGCCGAAGTCGTTGCCCGAGTAGTCGTCCTTGACGGCGTAGTTGAAGTCGTACTTGGCTGGTTCCTGCCAGCACAAAAAGATTTATTAATGCTAACTTTTAGAGGATGATTTCGGTTAGATGTTTATAAGATAAACAGGCCATTAATCAGTGGGGACTTTCATCTTTTATTTCTATATGAACTCTTTTTTCATAGGGTTAAACTTAAAATAAGTTACACTACATTTAACCATATGATAAAAATAATTGACGTTTAAATCTTTTCCGATATTTAGTACATATCGCTGGAACCATTTTATACCTACAAGAATTATAATTCTTTTCTTACCTCGTAAGTAGGTTGAGGGGCGTAGCCATGGGAAGGCTGGGATGGGGCACCCAAGACAGTGGCAACAAAGGCCAAAGCCAAACAAGTCTATAAGAGAAAAGGAATTAGTTAGGTTTGCATAATTCATATTTTGGGAATATATTTCCTGAATTCAGTAACTTCGAAATTTTACATTTTTATACATTTCAAGTCATGGTTCACATATAGCGGAAAATGTGGATAGTAAACCCCCCAATGAATAAAGTAAATAAAACAGAATCGTTTGGAAAACTCGAAGCTCAGCGAACTTATTTTCTTCAAAAAGGTACAGTTAGATACAGGAATTCCTAGTACACCTCACTCTGAAGAAGTGCACCCTGTCACTCTAACTGAAGAGCTGTATGTAGCCTGGCTGACCACCTATCGCTCCCTAAACTTATCTGTTTGATTACTCGCCAAGCAATAAGGGTGAGACAGACTGACAGGATGCACTCAATCAGTCGGATGGCTGGAATTTCTGTGTCCAACTGTACATCTAAGAATTGCAAGAATTCCACAACGGTTCAACGCTTCCTATTTGTTACCTTAGCGATCATGATGTGTAAGAGAAGAGGACTGTGATGTCAGGGAATAGAATACTCGCCTTTATATAACGGAGAAGAGAAAGGAAGTCGTATGGTCTTAGAGGTCGAAGCCTGAAGGAGAAAGAAGAAGAGGAAGGAAGTCCTTAGGGGTTAAAAGAGAAGGAATTTCTACTGAGCCCCTCTCATCCTTGACGGACGACTGTAAATGGTCTCCTCTGAAGGTCGAATGTACTGTACTTTTTTTTTTTTTTTTTTTTTTTAGCACAGAAAGTCACCTATATATGTCAGGAAATCTTTATGAATAGCTTTTGTCAGTATGTTCTAGATACATTTCTTACTCGAGACAAAAGGATATTTCATTTTTTATCTTAGTGAATTAGGTTTTGAGCAATTTGACTTTGCTATTCTAAGGCTGGAGTTTATTAAATGGCCTAAAATTTATCTATGGCTTGTAAATCAACCGAATTTAATTTTTCGAAGGGATCACTTCCTATTTTTGACAATTTCGTACACCTTTTTCTATTCATGGTGTAACCTTTCCCTCAAATTTTAAAGGGTTCAAGTTTGTAAACTCTAATGTTGGCTTAAAAAAAAAATACAACATAATACTTCCGTCAAATCTTACTTGTTAATACTTTTCAAAACGAAACATGTTCTGATAGAGATTTAAACGTATCAGTTTATAAGACGTCTACTGAAAAACACGTGGTGTCATGGAAATTTGAAGGATCTAAGACTGAAAGGAGGAAAAGAGTTGCGTTCAAGAATCTTTGAGTAGATGACGCATGTAATTCATGAGTAGGCTTCAACCCCTGAGACCCCGAGGGTCCTTCAGCTCTAAACATAGTTCATAAGAGGCAAATTGGATGTATAAAAATGCCATTCAGATAACTTTTCCTTCACAAAACTTTTACCTAAATCGTGGAGCACAGGCCACGAAAGCTCGGAACGATAGTAACGTACTCTGTATTGGTTAGATGAAAATTGCATACGAAGTTATTGATGGGGAAATTGGATCGTTGGGAAAGTGATATCTGAAATCTAGAAGAGAAATCCATTCGTATCTGTATTGTACCGCTCGTGTTTCATACACGCTCATATACTAATGCTATTGCTTTTTTTAATTTATCTCTCTCCCGCAATGATAACAGAATAATCTATTTAAGCTTGCAATTGCATGCTTTAGATTTGTTATTTTTTGTGACATTCTTGCTCTCAACTGCTTGTATATAAGCTCGTTATCTGTTGAATAAATGTGACTTGAACTCACCTCCCTCTCTGTTACCACCTAAGACCAACGTTGCCACAGTATAATCATGCAAAAAGCAGTTTTATTTGCATTTTGTATCAAGGTATCTTTACTGAGGAAGTAAATAAAATGGTAACAGATATTTCGACGATATACTTTGAAGGATATTCATCTGATTTTAGATTTCCTTGGTCAGTTGATTCTGTTTATCCTTAATATTTGCAAATACTGTTACTCAAGTGGCGTACTGTACTGCTGAAATCACGTCGATATTATTTCAATTCTTTGATTCAGAGAATGACCCATAACATTTGTGTTTATACACATTCAATTATTTACGTGTGCTACTAATTATGTAAGACAAAACAATATTTAATTTAAAAAGAAAACTTAGAAAAAAAAAAAAACATTTATGAATTGAGTAGTGGGTTATTGGAAACGTCCCTACCCTTTCAAGCTCGTTAGTTCCTATAATGTCTGCAACCTCACCATCCTTGTGAACTAGGGATGCGGGTTTTGTGGAGCCCATAGGTCTACCTGCTGAGTTATCAGCAGCCATTCCTGGCCCTTCCTGGTTCTAGCTTGGGTGGAAAGGGGGCCTGGACACTGATTATATTCATACATGGTTAGTCGTTAGGGTATTGTCCCTTTCTCATTGCCTCTGCCGTTCATGAGCGACCTTTAAACCTTTAAAAGTAAATTTCTGAAGTTTACATTTTTTTTTTTTGCAGTTTTATAGCTGAATTTGAATATTTATCGGACAGCTAATTTCCTATATTTCCCTTGTTATTTGGCAATAATCCTGTACTTTCTGTTTCATGTGTTCCCTTCTCCATTTTCCAAGCAATTTCGTGATCTTTATTCTATTTCCTCCGCAAACACTTTATCTACAATCCCTTTTCTAAACTTTATCAAAATCTACAACTTCTTAATTATCTAAACATGTCTTACAATTCCTTCAACAATATTTCTATCGCCATTTTAGTTTCTCATGGTCTTCCACTGTCTTGGGGATAGATTTCGCTTGCTTGAGGGTACATTTGGGCAAACTATTTTATCTTATTTTTCTTCCTCTTGATTTTTTGTTTTATAGTTTATATTGTTCATTACTTCTCTTGTAGTCTTTATATTTCCTTGTTTCCTTTCCTTACTGGCCAATTTTCCCCGTTAAGAGTCCTTTGGCGTATAGCATCCTGCTTTTCTAACTAGGTTTTTGTCTTAGCTTGTAATAATAGTAATGATATTGATAATAATAATGATGCTGTTTAATCACCCATGTCTTCTTCAAGTTTCCTTCTCTTAATCAAGCCTTCTCCTGACAAAGGTTTGAAAATTTTTGATAGTATTCTGCAGCCTTTACACTGTCTCTCTCTCTCTCTCTCTCTCTCTCTCTCTCTCTCTCTCTCTCTCTCTCTCTCTCTCTCAAGATCTACAGTTACCGCATTCCCATGATTCATTTGAAATTCAAACTTCCTTTGACTTCTGGCGATTTCAAACGTGGTACTTGTGTTATCATTGGAGCTCATAAAATGTTATTCAACTTGAAATACACATTTGATACAAATATGATTTAGACTTTTGTCTTCAATGAATATTGGTAAATCGAAGGGAAGATCCTAAACACATCTGAACTTCAAAGATTGTATAATAGAATGAATTAATTATTTGAAGTTTTCTGGCATCCTGACATTGAAGGTCATTCCTTAGAAAGGAAATATTTAGTGTTGATATTTTACCATTCTTTACGTCAAGTTAGAGATGCTAATTGGTTTTCTAGAATGAAAATGATATTCGGAACATTCTGGTTTTATTGTTTATTCAAAATGGCTTTCAAAACAGATAAATATATCTGCTATGAATATAATTGTTGTTTACTCCCATTTGTAAACATCCACTATTAACAAGCAGCAAGAAAGACCTTTGGCTTTCAACGCCTCTGTTATAACAGAAAGACAAATGAATTGATTTGAGTACGAGTTTACATTCATCCTATTAATTCTGCCTTTCGTCATTGCAGAGAAATAGCGTTATTGAACGGAATGATTTTGTGAAAGAAAGACTCATTCCTGACGGTTCATTTACATCCATTTGTAAATACCTAACGAGGCGTGCGAGGTTAAGTGCTAACAGAGAGGCGAGGTAAATCCAAGTCATGTTTATTCAACAGATAACGAGCTTACATACAAGCACTTGAGAGCAAGAATGTCACACTAATTCAAACAATCTGAAACATACGATGGTCTCGAGGGAGTGCTAACAGAGAGGCGAGATGAATGCGAGTCATGTTTATTCAGCAGATAATGAGCTTGTATACACACACTTGAGAGGAAGAATGGCACAAAAATTCAAACAAAGTAAAACATGCTATGGCAAGCTTAAATGCTTTATTCTGTTATCAGTGCGGGAAGGAGCAACAGATAAAAAAAAACAATATTATTAGATTAAATGATCGTGTATGAAACGCGTGCGGTGTAGAGGCAATGTTATCAATACTCCTGCTGTAAGATAGAGAAAACAGTTCACAAGTTCCTTCATGTCTTGATTGATTTTATATTTGTTTTTACATGATAGCTGATTGGAATAGATAGTTACTTAATAATTATCAAATTCGTATCATAGTGTTAATATATATATGTTTATATTATTTTGAAATAATAATGGTCATAAAATTCATATTTAGTTCAAATATATATATATATATATATATATATATATATATATATATGTATATATATATATATATATACTGTATATATATATATATATATATATATATATATATATATATATATATATATATATATATATATATATATATATATATATATATATATATATATATATATATATATATATATATATATATATATATATATATGTTTATATATATGTATATATATACATATATGTATAGAGAGAAAAATATGTATATATATAAATATTTATTTATATATATTATATAAATCCGTAAATATATATATATATATATATATATATATATATATTATATATATATGTATATATATATACATATATATATACATATACACAGCATATACAGTATATATGTGTATATATGTATAGGCCTATACACACACACACATATAATATATATATATATATATATATATATATATATATATATATATATATATATATATATCCAGAAAAGTACTTCATTGCATGTCTCTTGATTTTGTTTGCGCATATTTGTGTCGCGAAGATTGAATTAAAAATGTATCGTTCATATTTTCGTTTACTTTTATTACTTGCCCGATTATTTTATATATATATATATATATATATATATATATATATATATATATATATAGAGAGAGAGAGAGAGAGAGAGAGAGAGTTTAAAAATTAAAACTATTATCACCCAAATTTATTCCACATTTTTTGGAAATATGTTTCTTTATAGGAATTTAAAAAAATTGCCTTTTAATAAAAAATATGTTTTATTAATCATATTCGATAAATAGAAAATAATCTATAAATTCGCCATCAGGTTCATTAAGCATAAGAGGGTGCTGGGTTGTACTGAGGCTCTCCCTCGTAAGTGACCTCAGCCACGAAACCCGAGTCCCCGTTGACGTTGTAGGACACCTTCTGCAGGCGACCGTCGGGAAGGAGCACGTAGTAGGATCCCTGAGTGTCGTAGCCATCACGGGCTTCCTGGTGGCCGAAGTCGTTGGCCGAGTAGTCGTCCTTCACGGCGTAGTTGAAGTCGTACTTGGCTGGTTCCTGTCAGTTTACGAAAATATTCAATGAATACCTTAAACTCTTCTCTGTTTACTATTTTAATTGGTTGGAAATTATTATAAATGATGATGTTATCAGATTATTTTGATTTATAACTGACCTCGTGAGATGGAGGAGGGGCGTATCCATACTGGGGCTGGGAGGGGCCACCAAAGACGGCAGCCACAAGGGACAACAACAAACAAATCTGTCCGGAAGAAAACAACATTGAATAAAAAATGTTGTTCTGATGGAATCATAAAAGTTATAGACCCTTTCAATTAGTTAAATCTCTTCTGCAGTTTCAGTTTAATTACTCAAAACAGAACTGTTATAGAGATTGAAACTGCATTTCAATGTGATTGTTACTAAGCAATAAAAGTAATCCTGAATAAAAGAGAAAAAAGCTATATGTAAACGGCACATGCAAGACATGATACATAATCATTTTCAAACTAAATATATTGATGGGAATTAAATTGATTAGAACTAGCAGTAGGAGATAATCCTATTCAAGGGAAATCGTCAGAAGCGTTTTACCTTAGCGATCATGGTGAGTCTTTGGAGTGGAGTGCGATGATAGTCTTTGAACATGGCGATATATATAGGTCTAGTCCGAGACTAAGAGGGAGGAGCCTCTTGTGGCTGCAGGAGAAAGGTCCTCCCTGCCAAAGACGCTCTTCGCTGTCACAACGCCCATCATCTGTCCTTGACATTGCCTTTCCTTTGCTCGTGGTCCGACGAGAAGAGAGAATGGGATCTCTGGCATACCAATAACTCATTACTCTATTATTATCATTAATATTATTACTATCATCTTTATTACTATTATAAGCTAAGCTATAACCCTTGTTTGAAAAGCTGGATGCATTAGGCCAAAGAACTCCAACAGGGAAAAATAGCCCAGTGAGGAAAGTTGCTTAGCTTATGATTTGACTTTAGATATTCTCCGAAGCTGTGCGTATCCAGCCATTTTAGAATGAAAGATATTTAAATATAAATATCTTTAAAAACTTATGGAAAGGATTCTCAAGTACACAGGTAACTCATAATTAGGTTGATGCTAATGTTAACGGGATATAAAAACCATCTTTCAATGGAAGATGTTTTTATCTCTTATAAAAGTCAGTATTGGAAGTTTATCATGTCGTATGAAGTGTACAATGCAAGGAAATATAGTATTTACAGTAATTATCATTATATTGTCCACATGTATTTCTTATTTACGTGGTCTAAGGATGTCCTTTACTTTCCCATCTATGATATGATATTTTTATTCGACGGAACTCCTGTTATAGGTAAGAAAGATTAAATCTACAGGGAGACTGAGAGAGAAAGGAATAAATGAGTAGGACGTGAAATGACATAACCAATAACCAAACTTTCAAAAAAAAAGTACTGTAGTCCTATGCTACTAGAGTGCTTGATTACGTTGGGAGAGCCATTGTCGAAATGTTATATATATATATATATATATATATATATATATATATATATATATATATGCACATGTATATACATATATATATATATATATATATATATATATATATATATATATATATATATATATATATATCATCTACGCATATTGACGGAAAGGGCCTAGGTTAGATTTCGCCAGTCGCCTCTATCTTGAGCTTTCAATTCAATGCTTCTCCTTTCATTATCTCCTACTTCGCGCTTCATAGTCCTCAGCCAGGTAGGACTGGGTTTTCCAACTCTTCTAGTGACTTGTGGAGCCCAGCTAAACGTTTGGTGAACTAATCTTCATCTACCCCACTTCATAATCTCATCCAAATATGGCACTCGAGTAATCAATCTTATAGTTTCATTTCCAATCCTTTTTCTGCCATTCAACTCCTGAAATCCTTCTGAGGGTTTTGTTCTCAAATCTGCGAAATCTATTGGAGATTGTTTCATTGTCATACCATGACTCATGTCCATAGAGTAACACCGATCTCATTAAATTCATGTCCATCGAGTAACACCACATGTCCATAGTTTCATAAAATCATACTTTTTCTTAACTACAAAAATTTGCTCCCTACGTACATCCTGATCATGAAGATGATTCTGTCCACGACAGGGTCGTGTGCTAAATGGTTATAACGTATATATCTAAAACAATAGTTCATTCATCCTTTTGATTATATTTTCCCACACATGAAAAGATATCTTATTATTATTCTTACTATTATTAGCTAAGCTACAACACTAATTGGAAAAGCAAGATGCTATAGGTCCAAGGACTCCAACATGGAAATAGCCCAGTGAAGTAAAGAAACCAGGAAACTGATAGAAGGGTGTGCCTGAGTGTAGCCTACCCTCAAGCAAGAGAACTCTAACTCAAGTCAGTGGTTGGCCATGGTACAGAGGCTATGGTACTACCCAAGTGGAGAACAATTATTTATTCTAGTGTCCTAGAAGAGCTGGTGAAGAGTCTCTTCTGCCACTACCAAGTGGAAAGTAGTCACAGAATATTTACAGTGCAATAGTTGACCACTTGAATGAAAACGATTTTTTCTGTTACTTTTGTGTTGTCAAGTGTATGAGAAACCAGGAGAACGTGTAAAGAATGTGCCAGACTATTATCAGAGGGATCCAATGTGGTAATATCTGGCCATTCAAGGGCTCAAGAACACTCTAGCGATAGTATCACAACGGGTCTATGGTGCCTTACCTAACCTACTACCCATTGAAAATAAGGGTATTCTTCAGTATTTCTTAGTGATAATTTGCGAACTGAATTCTTTAGTTTTCGCATCGGAAACCAGCGACCTTTTCTTCTAGCATTTGGTTAAGATAATTCGAAATTAACTTTCCAGTGGTGTTAATATTATTTCGCTTTTCTTATGAAAGCCGCAAATCTTAAAGACAACAACATAGTGTGAGGCTTAGAAAATTCACAAAAAACTTTGCCAAGTTAACAGAAGGTAAAACTTCATTCATTGTTTGGTAATTCTGTTTGTAGAAGACCCAATTCCTATAAATACCATTTGTTATCTGATAAACGTGTTGAGGTTTCGATTTTAATCGATAGACGGAATAAAATAGATAAATATATAGGCAGGTAGATAGACTACTTAATAGATAGGCAATTAGATAAATTGATTGATAGGTATATATATTGACAGAGATATAGATATATTAAAAGAGCTTTGGTAAGGCATAATCCTTATAAGATACCAATCACTAAAAGGTATAGTAATATTAGGACATTAATCAAAACATTTTTCTTTTAAAAACAATAGTTTATTGACATAAATAGTTTCGTATCATCGTCCCCTAAATGCTGTAGACGTCTTAAGCATAAGAGGGCGCTGGATTGTACTGAGGCTCTCCCTCGTAAGTGACCTCAGCCACGAAACCCGAGTCCCCGTTGACGTTGTAGGACACCTTCTGCAGGCGACCGTCGGGAAGGAGCACGTAGTAGGATCCCTGAGTGTCGTAGCCATCACGGGCTTCCTGGTGGCCGAAGTCGTTGCCCGAGTAGTCGTCCTTGACGGCGTAGTTGAAGTCGTACTTGGCTGGTTCCTGTCAGTAGAAAACAATTTCAAATCAAATGTTATAACAAATGATTTTGGATTTGATTAATTTGATTATACTTTCAAAATAATTATGAATTTAGAGTTTATTAACTTTTTTTAAGATTTCAACTTATAACTGACCTCGTGAGATGGGGGAGGGGCGTATCCATACTGGGGCTGGGAGGGGCCACCAAAAACGGCACCCACAAGGGACAACAACAAACAAATCTGTCAGAAAGAAAACAACAGTGAATAAAAAATGTTGTTCTGATGGAATTGTGAAAGTTAAAAACCCTTTCAATTAGTTAAATCTCTTCTGCAGTTTCAGTATAATTACTCAAACAGAACTGTTACAGAGATTGTAACTGCATTTCAATGTGATTGTTACTAAGCAATAAAAGTAATCCTGAATAAAAGAGAAAAAACTATATGTAAACGGCACATGCAAGACATGATATATAATCATTTTCGAACTAAATATAATTTTGGGAATTAAATCGATTAGAACTTGCATTAACAGCTAATCCTATTCAAAGTAAATCGTCTGAAGCGTTTTACCTTAGCGATCATGGCGAGTCTTTGGAGTGGAGTGCGATGATACAGACTTTGAACGTGGCGATATATATAGATCTAGCCCGAGACTAAGAGGGAGGAGCCTCTTGTGGCTGCAGGAGAAAGGTCCTCCCTCCCAAAGACGTTCTTCGCTGTCACAACGCCCATCATCTGTCCTTGACATTGCCTTTCCTTAGCTCGTGGTCTGACGAGAAGAACGATGGGATCTCTGGCATACCAATAACGCATTACTCTATTATATTATTATTATTATTATTATTATTATTATTATTATTATTATCATCATCATGATTATTATTAGCTAAGCTATAGCCCTAGTTGGAAAAGTAGGATGCTATAAGCCCAAAGACTCCAATAGGGAAAAAAGCCCAGTTAGTATAAATGCTCAGCTTATGATTTGATTTAGGGTATTCTCTCAAGCATTCTCTATCTAGCCATTTTAGATTGAAAGATATTTAAATAGAAATATCTTTTAAAACTTATGAAAATAATTTGATTTTCAACCCATACAAGGATTTTCAAGTACACAGGTAACTCATAATAAAACAAATCATCTATCAAAGGAAGTTGTTTTATCGCTTATAGAAGTCAGTATTGGAAGTTTATCAAGTCGTATGAAGTGTACAATGCAAGGAAATATAGCATTTACAGTAATTATCATTATATTGTCCACATATATTTCGTATTCACGTGTCGGTCTCTGGATCCCCCTTCCTAGCCCATCTAGGATTATTATTATTATTATTATTATTATTATTATTATTATTATTATTATTATTATTACTTTCTGAGCTATAACCCTAGATGGAAAAGCAGAATGATATAAGCCCAAGGGCCCTAACAGGGAAAATAGCGCAATGAGGAAAGGAAACAAGGAAAAATAAAAGTTTTAAGAACAGCAACAACATTAAAATAAATATTTCCTATATAAACTATAAAAATAGAAATTAGATAGAATAGTGTGCCCGAGTGTAACCTCAAGCAAGAGAACTCTAACCCAAAACAGTCGAAGACCATGGAACAGAGGCTATGGGACTACCCATGGTTTGATTTTGGAGTAGCTTTCTACTAGAAGAGCTGCTTACCTATAGTCAATCTCTGGCACCTTCCGAATATTCTGAGCATCCTTTGCGTTCGAATCCCTACCGGGCTGTGTTGTACAGCACCAAGTGCCGGATGTGCAATTAGTTCTGGCATCCTTATTTTTTTTTTTTTCTCTGTGAGGATCGGTCCCATTCGGCATTCAAACTACAAGTGCTGTTTTGCTGTGACCAATTTGTGGAATAATCTTCCTATCAAGTGGTTGAAATGATTGAACTGTAGAAACTCAAATGTGGAGTGGATACTTTGTAGTTGAGTCTTACTTCATAGTCCATTTGTTGGATTATATTTAGTTTTTTATTCATTTTATCTCTAGTATTTCAGTATTTGCTTCTTAATTTCTTTTTCTCGTATTAGTGTGGTATTTCCATCAAGGACTCGTGGTTTTTATAGTCCGCTTTTCTAAATAGACGCAACTTGACTTGTAATAATAATAATAATAATAATAATAATAATAATAATAATAATAATAATAATAATATGATGCATACTGCATCTAAAAAAATCATAGTTTTTCATAACTAAAACAATTTGCTCCCTACGTACTTCCTGGTCATGAAGATGATTCTGTCTACGACAGGGTCGTGTGCAAAAGGGTCAAAACGTATATATCTAAAAGATTACTTCAATCATCCTCTTTGATTCTATTTTTCCACATAAAAATTATATCGTATTATTATTATTATTATTATTATTATTATTATTATTATTATTATTATTATTATTATTAGCTAAGCTACAACACTAATTGGGTAAGCAAGATGCTGTAGGTCCAAGGGCTCCAACATGGAAATAGCCCAGTGAGTAAAGGAAACAATGAAACAAATAGAAGAGTGTGCCTGAGTCTTGCCTAACTCAAGTCAGTGGTTGGCCATGGTACAGAGACTATGGCACTACCCAAATGGAGAACAATTATTTATTCTACTGTCCTAAGAAGAGCAGCTAAAAAGTCTCTTCTACCCATACCAAGTGGAAAATAGTCACAGAATATTTACAGTGTAATAGTTAACCACTAATGAAAACGATTTTTTTTTTTGTGTGTGTTGTCAGGTGTATGAGAAAACAGGAGAACGTGTAAAGAAAGTGCAAGACTATTATCAGAGAACTATCCAATGTAGTAATATGTGGCCAGTCAAAGGACTCAATAACTCACTAGGGATAGTATCACAAAGAGTGGCTGGTTCCTTACCTATCCTGTTACCTACTGAAAATAAGGTTTTCATTCTTCAGTACGACTTAGTAATTAATTGCGAACTGAATTCTTTAGTTTTCGCATCGGAAACCAGCGACCTTTTCTTCTAGCATTTGGTTAAGATAATTCGAAATTAACTTTCCAGTGGTGTTAATAATCTTATTTCGCTTTCATTCTGAAAACCGCAAATCATATGGACAGCAACATACCGTGAAGCTTAGAAAATGCAGAAAAAAAAACTTTGTCTGGTTAACAGAAGTTAAAATTTCATTTATTGTTTGGTAATTTTGTTTATAGAAGATCCAATTCTTATAAATACTATTTGTTATCTTAGAAACGTTTTGAGGTTTCGATTTTAATCGATAGACGGAATAAAATAGATAAATATATAGACAGGTAGATAGATTACTTGATAGATAGGAAATTAGATAGATTGATTGATAGATAGGTAGATATATTGACAGAGAGATAGATTAAAAGAGCTTTGGTAAGGCATAACCATTATAATATACCACCCACTGAAAGGCATAGTAATATTAGGACATTAATTAAAACATTTTTCTTTTAAAAACAATAGTTTATTGACATAAATAGTTTCGTATCATCGTCCCCTAAATGCTGTAGACGTCTTAAGCATAAGAGGGCGCTGGATTGTACTGAGGCTCTCCCTCGTAAGTGACCTCAGCCACGAAACCCGAGTCCCCGTTGACGTTGTAGGACACCTTCTGGAGGCGACCGTCGGGAAGGAGCACGTAGTAGGATCCCTGAGTGTCGTAGCCATCACGGGCTTCCTGGTGGCCGAAGTCGTTGCCCGAGTAGTCGTCCTTGACGGCGTAGTTGAAGTCGTACTTGGCTGGTTCCTGTCAGCACAAGAAGATTTATTAATGCTAACTTTTAGAGGATTATTTCGGTTAGATGTTTATAAGATAAACAGTCCATTAATCAGTGGGGACTTTCATCTTTTATTTCTATATGAACTCTTTTATCATATGGTTAAATGTAAGATAAGTTACCCTACATTTATGCATATGATAAAAATAATTGACGTTTAAATCTTTTCTGATATTAATTACATATCGCTGGAAATATTTTATACCTACAAGAAGCATAATTCCATTCTTACCTCGTAAGTAGGTTGAGGGGCGGAGCCATAAGAAGGCTGGGATGGAGCACCAAAGACAGCGGCAACTAAGGCCAAAGCCAAACAGGTCTGTTCGAAAAAGAAAATCCAGTATGATTTAAATATGTTAGGTCAAAGATCTGCAAAAAAAAATCTTACGAGGCAACCATCAGACAGATATAGTTTATATGTGAAATATCGGTTTTGATGTTGTTACTGTTTTTAAAATATTTCATTAACTGTTAATAATTCCTCATATCTTATTTATTTCGTTATTTCCTTTTCTCATTGGGCTATTTTTCCCTGTTGGAGCCCTTGGGCTTATGGCATCTTATCTTTTCAAACTAGGGTTATAGCTTAGCTTGTAATAATAATAATAATAATAATAATAATAATAATAATAATAATAATAATAATAATAAGCTCATGGTTCCTATACGAGGTGTATTCCATAGCAATCAATCTGAAAGAGATATCTATGTCAATTTGTAAATCTTTCATCCGTTACCTTAGCAATCATGATGAGTTACAGAGGAGGACTGATGTCATGGAATGGAGTGAGCTCCTTATATACTGGAAAAGAGAAAGGAAGTCCCTTGGTTAGAGTTCTACGAAGAGTCCCCACCACTCAGGACTACCGGTGGTTCTCGCCGACCACTGATGATAGTCTCAAGCGAAGGTCGAGTTTATGAACAAACATATCTTGCAACGGAAAGTTGACTCGTGGTTGGAATGCAATTCGTGACATAGACCTCGTTTCGACGGTCATTAACTGTCTGGACTGGAGATTTATTGAATTCTTTGAATTTTTTTTTCTTTCTTTTTCGGAAAACCGAATATCGGCATGATCATCAAAGCTGTACTAGTCAGGGCCACCCATGTTAGGTTGGTTTGCTGCGAGCGATCAGACCAAAGTCTCCCGCCATCACCAATTCGCAGTGGCCAGCGTGGTCATGAAAATGGGTTCTTTGATTTTTTTTTTTTTTTTTTTTGCGGAAAACTGAGTATCGCCATGATCATCAAGGCTGTACTAGTCATGGCCACCTATATTAGGTTGGTTTGATGTGAGCGATTAGACCAAAGTCTCCCGCCATCACCAATACGCAGTGGCCAGCGTGGTGATGGAAATGGCTAAACCTTAGACAAATCCAAGATATGTCTGAGGCCTTTGTTCTGCAGTGGATTAGGAACTGCTGCATTTGTGGTTTGTTACACGATTTTTAAGTAACGAAAAATACCTTCGTTATTCAATGACAAGAAAAATATCAAAACAGTAGACACTAGCAGTACTTAAAATTTTCATTTTCTCGTCTTGCATAGTTGCAACGAGTCCAGATATCTTATTTCTATTATAACGTTAGACTAAGGTACTCCAGGGTCATGAGGTCCGACGAATTTAAACCAAACTACCTCTGAATTGGTCTTCCACAGAACCCTCTTAGAGCTAGTGGGTCCTGGTCTTCCAATACCTTGGGTTAGAGTTATCTTGCTTGAGGGTACGCTTAGAGACACTAATCTAGTAGTTTTCTGTTCCTCATTGATTTTTTTTTCTTTTTTTTCCCAACGGTGTATACGGCAACCTTAATAGAAGGGGCACGGATGTCTGGTTTATTATTATTATTATTATTATTATTATTATTAGCTATGCTACAACCCTAGTTGGAAAAGCAAGATGCTATAAGCCCAAGGGCTCCAACAAGGAAAAATTGGTTAGATGTATTCTCTTCCTCTGGATTTTTTTAACGGTGTGAAGGGCAACCTTAATAGAAGGACCGTGGATGTTTGGCTTATTATTATTATTATTATTATTATTATTATTATTATTATTATTATGTGCTAAGCTAAAACCCTAGTTGGAAAAGGAAGATGCTATAAGCCCAAGAGGTCCAACTAGGAAAAAAGCCCAGTGAGAAAAGAAAATACGTTTTTTCATTTATCTGTTGCTTTATCTTCCCCTCTAGTATTTATTTTCAGAACCATCGTTTCTGTCCTTCCTTTGGTTGAAATGACTATCCTGGAGGGTACTAAGTTTTGGATGGTATGTATAAGGTATGCAGTTATTTCTTAAAGTCATAATTGCTCCATCATAAGACACTACTCTACAGTATCTTATAGTTTTATTTCAGCTGTAACCACATTGTGGAATGATCTTCCTAATAAAGTAGTTGAATCATTGGAACTTTGGAACCTGGAACATCAGAAGTTCCACAATCAGTGGAAGTTTGGAACCTGGAGCATTAGAAGTTCCACAATCATTGGAACTTTGAGATCTGGAGCATCAGAAGTTCCATAATCAGTGGAACTTTGGAACCTGGAACATCAGAAGTTCCACGGTCAGTGGAAATTTGGAACCTGGAACATCAGACGTTCCACAATCAGTGGAACTTTGGAACCTGGAATATCAGAAGTTCCACAATCAGTGGAACTTTTGAACCTGGAACATCAGAAGTTCCACAATCGGTGGAACTTTAGAACTTGGAGCATCAGAAGTTCCACAATCAGTGGAACTTTGGAATCTGGAATATCAGAAGTTCCACAATCAGTGGAACTTTGGAACCTGGAGCATCAGAAGTTCCACAATCAGTGGAACTTTGGAACCTGGAACTACAAAAGTTCAACCTTTTTTAGGATGCTTTTTTGTTGAGCATGTTGACACAAGTCTCGTTTTATAGTTTATATATGAGTGATCTATTTTAGAATTGTTAATGATTTTAAAATATTTCATATTTTTAATAATTAATTATATATAGTTTATTTGCTATTCCCTTATTTCCATTCCTCATTGGGCTATTTTCCCTGTTGGAGCCCTTGGACTTAAAGCCTTCTACTTTTCCAAAAAATGTTGTAGCTTGGCTAATAATAATAATAATAATAATAATAATAATAATAATAATAATAATAATAATAAAAATAATACTTTCCCTGTTAGAGGCCTTAGATTTATAGTCTTCTATTTTTCCAAAAAATGTTGTAGCTTGGCTAATAATAATAATAATAATAATAATAATAATAATAATAATAATAATAATAATAATAATAATAATAATAATTTCATGTCCTTTCATTTAATTTCAATCGTCATCAGGTTAACTTCAAATGCTCTTGTTGATATATGGCGACCCTGTGCATCATGAGAAATAAGTTCACACGAGACAAGGTAACAAAATGAAAGTAGGCTACTTCGTAGACTTGTCTTAAGGCAACGAAGGGGTGATTAGAATTTAGAGCATTCGGTTATGTCCTCTTCCTAAATGAAGACCTTAACTGTAAAGGTTCAGAGTATGGTTCTTTATGTTTATGAATAGTTATTATTATTATTATGAATATTATTATTATTATTATTATTATTATTATTATTATTATTATTATTATTATTAATAAATAAATACAGAATAGCTCTTTAATCAAATCAATATTTAATAATACCTGTATGTTATAATACTTCAGTCTAGCTTTTTATTATTATTATTATTATTATTACTAGCCAAGCTATAACCCTAGTTGGAAAAGCAAGATGCTATAAGCCCAAGGGCTCCAATAGGGAAAAATAGCCCAGTGAGGAAAGGAAATCAGGAAATAAATAAATGATGAGAATAAATTAACAATAAATCATTCTAAAAAAAGTAACAACGTCAAAACAGATAGGTCCTATATAAACTATTAACAACGTTAAAAACATATATGTCATATATAAACTATAAAAAGACTCATGTCAGCCTGGTCAACATAAAAACATTCGCTCCAACTTTGAACTTTTGAAGTTCTACCGATTCAACTACCCGATTAGGGATATCATTCCACGGCTTTTATGTAATACAGAATTATTTTCACACTAATACCTTTGAACAAAGAGCCTTATGGATTCTTTCTTAGGTACATTATATATTCAATCAGGGTTTTGAATTAATTCATAACATTCTTATTATGAAGCATTATGTAATATCCCTGCATTGTTTAAAATAATTCTAAGATCTTCGTTTTAACCGTAGTTTACACTGCACGGTAGAGTTGCCAGATTTTTTAAATGAGAAAAGGCTAACTTCTAATCAAACGCAGCTTTAAAAGGTTAACCTATTAGTAGAAAAAGGCCAAAAATATAGTCTTTGAGGCCCGCCTTTTATTCATGATATTACCAAAAGCCAACCAATTTCAGAAAGGCCAAATTTGAGGTTGTTTGGCCTGAAAAACGCCAACCTGGCAACCTTGCTGCACGGTATTAAAGGTGACTGAGGATTTTCCTACTTGAAGACTGAGTTCTGTTGGGAAGAACTTATCAAGGTTTATAGAAAAGCCTTATATATATATATATATATATATATATATATATATATATATATATATATATATATATATATATATATATATATATATATATATATATATTTGATATTCCTTGAATAGAAGCAACATGTAATATCATTTGCGGTGTAATCTTAGAATTTGCACCGAGAGAGCTCGTGAGTTTTGAGGTTAAACTGCCACAGGACACAGGAGGAAATTACGGTCAAGTGGATGATAAAAGTAAAATACTGGTAATGCTGACGTAGCATTTTTACATTCCTTAACTTCAAGCTACTAAAATTGATATTTTTTTTTATTCTCTTCATAGATTGCATTAGAATAGATTTATTAGGTGTAGTTCATTTAGATATCTTCGTGAAAATTAAAAAGTAACGTCTAAATATTTAGATTAGTATGCACACACACACACACGCATTCACACACACACACACACACACACACACAGATTCAACCTTTCCCATAACCTTTACCGTTCCTAACTACAATCCGCTGGTTCGGGAATTTATGGGAGAGAGTGGTATCCGAGTGTAACCCTCCTGCTTCCCCCTCTCACCAAGGTATGAGTACATCCTCTCCCCCCTGAGCATGACAGGATATATATATATATATATATATATATATATATATATATATATATATATATATATATATATATGTGTGTGTGTGTGTGTGTGTGTGTGCGCGCGCGTGTGTGTGTGTGGATGGGTGGGTGGGCGTACGTGTATGTATTCACTTCATGGCGATATTTACTTTCTTCAAGAGACGCAGTTTCCATTTCATAAATGACATTACATCGTTGTTGCGTCATCAAGAGCATGCTTCCCCCTCCCCTCTGCCCCCCCCCCCCCCCCCCCAGAACGTTTGAGAAGGGAGAACTCTTCCCCATGTGTCTAAGCAAATAAATAGCTAATGTTCTAAGGCATCTAAGCAATCGGTATTTTGATAACCAAGCACTGGATGTAACGAGTCAAGATATTGGCGGGGTTTAAAGTTAACGCAGCTGATATAAGTGTATATCAATATTAGCGTGATTATGGGTTCTAACGGTAATATATTGCTTGGGGAGATATCAGCGGTGAATGATACTGCTAAATGTTTGAGTGAAAAGACATAAGTGTGAGGAAGAAATATAAGTAGGATAAGTAGGAATTCTACAAAGCAAAAATAAAAAGGGGATGCAATCTTGGCGTGATTGTATTTGCTTGGAAAACTGCCTGATTAAAGCCTTTTAACCCAACTAGGATTATAGCTTAAGTAATAATAATAATAATAATAATAATAATAATAATAATAATTTGCTAGACAGTATATTTAGATTATTATTTGAGAACTAAACCAGACATGGAGAGGAGTAACTCGCCATTAATTTCACAGCGGAGTTGCTAGGATAGACACAGCCTATCCCAACCAATCACAGCCACGGAAACTTTCCCGCGCGTTCGATTTCAGCCAATCAGCATCAGCGAAGCCTCTCTCTCCAATCTCTAGTAACTCTACCATCCATGCTTATCAACCAGCGTCACTTGATAGTCCCGGCGCGTTTAAATTCGTGTTCCCTCTTATTTTGACGATTATTTTGTGATTATTTCATTGCCGAGTGCTAATTACTCACTAGGAACATGGCATCGAGTGACAGTGATGTTCTAGTTTAAATGGAGCTATTTGAAGTAGTGCTGGTGATGTTATTAACGTGATAAGTGAAACATAAGTGCACTCGAGAATTAGCAAGTTTCAATATGGCGGAAGTAATGAAGTGAAAATACTTGAATTTGTGATTATTTCATTGCCGAGAGTTAATTAATCACTAGAAACATGGCATCGAGTGACAGTGATGTTCTAGTTGAAACCACAGTGTTAATGATGTTATTAACGTGATTAGTGGAATAAAAGTGCACTCGAAGAATTAGCAAGTTTCAATATGACGGCATTGATTGATTGATTGATTTAAGTTTTCAGGCATCCTACAATCAATATTCGAATGTCTGATCGTAACGGAGGCCGTAGGAATAGGGAATTTGAAGGGTGTCTGTAGGTGTTGTTGCACTTTGTGTTGGTGATACACCAAGCACCATAATGTTGGTGATAAACCTAGTTTGGGTTTGTTGGGGACAAACTTAGTAGCATAGGGGGTTTTAGTGATAAACTTTGTACCGTAGGGTGTTTTGGTGATAAACTTTGTACCATAGGTAGTGTTGGTGATAAACCAACTACAATAGGGTTTGTTGATGACAAACTTAGTAGCATAGGGTGTTTTGGTGATATACCTGGTGTTACACTGTTCCCATAATAGGTGTAGTGCCATAATAGTTGTTGGTGGTATTTCCTTTAACATTACTGGTGATAAACATGTAAAGGGTGGGTTGGTGATAAGACCAATGCCATAGTCTGTTGGTGATAGACGTAGTACCATAGTTATTTTTGGTGATAATTCTGGTATTATAATGTCAATGGGGATAAAATGAATGCCACAGTCATTGTTGGTGATAGGCCTAGTAATGCTGGGTATGTTAGTGTAGATATAATGACACAACCTCTTGGTACAATGAATATTTAGAAACAGACTTTGAAGAACCAAGGACAGAATATTGAAGAGGTGGAAAGTACACAAGTTAGTGACTAAAGTGATTAAAACTTTTGAAGACAAACCAGAAATTGCACCAACTCCTTTGAGGGCAACAGATTACAGGACGCAGACTGCAAGGAGATGAAGCAGGACGCGTGGAGGGTGAGTGTTACCTTAAACGTTAACAAATGTATTAGTTATCATTTCTCATTTGTTCATCGCTGTTCTGATTACCCTTTCTGAAATCTGTTGTTTATTGATGTATGGTTTCATCTCATTCATTATACTATAAGATAGGAGTAAATTTTCAAACTTTATCAGCGTTATTATAATATTGTTTTACTTTTTGAAATCTGTTGTTTATTGATGTGTTTTCATCTCATTCATTATACCTGTTAGGAATAAGTTTTCTAACTTTATGAGCGTTATTAAAACATTATTTTACTTATAACTTATTCATACTACGCGCTCTAGGCATCATTTAACGTTGTTTAATGCATTTTAATTACTAGGTAACTCTTGGATTGTATACATATTTTTATTTATTTCACAGAAAATGTACTGAGAAACTGTAGTTTTTCAGACATACGTCAAATCATTTTATGCACATAAGCCTTGTGTAAAACCGTTAAGCTTTCAGTGCCAACAGTCCTTTCGGTATCTTAGATACTAAATGGTTTATGGAATTATAAATATGACGATATTTTAAACTCGTTTATTTTACTTGAGTTTTCTTAATTGTGGTGGGGAAAAATGTGCTGTTTTTAACGTGTGGAATTCCGATATCAAATTTATACAATTTAGTAGGATGGGTGTATGTATGTTTGTATGTATACATATATATATATATATATATATTGTAGATATATATATATATATATATATATATATATATGTAGATATAGATAGATATTATATATATATATATATATATATATATGTAGATATGTATATATGTATATATATATATGTAGATATATATATATATATATATATATATATATATATATATATGTAGATATATATATATATATATGTGTAGATATATATATATATATATATATATATATATGTATGTATTTATATATATATATATATATATATATATATATATATATATATATATATATATATGTATGTATTTATATATATATATATATATATATATATATATATATTATATAAATTTTATATCTGTATATATATATATTATATATATATATATATATATATATATATATATGTACGTATGTATTTATATATATATGTATATATATTAATATATATATGTATATATATAAATTATATATAATATATATATATATATATATATATATATAAATACATATATATATATATATATATATATATATATAGACAGATTCGTAGTCAGATTGATGAAAAGATAGAAATATATAGACAAATAGATTCAAAGAGCTTTGGTAAGGAATACCCATTATATTATACCAACCTCTATAAAACTTTGTATTAGGATTCTAAGAGGAATTAGTTCACCAATGTTTAGCTGGGCTCCACGAGGCACTAGAAGAGTTGGAAGACCTAGGCCTACATGGCTGAGGACTATGAAGCGTCAAGTAGATGATGAATGAAGAAATATGGATTTAAAACCTTAAGATAGAGATGACTGGCGAAATCTAACCTAGGCCTTTTGCGTCAATAGGCGTAGGAGGAGATGATGTTGATAGAGTATTAGGATATTGTTAACTAAAACATTTTTTTTCTTTTAAAAACAATAGTTTATTGACATAAATAGTTTCGTATCATCGTCCCCTAAATGCTGTAGACGTCTTAAGCATAAGAGGGCGCTGGATTGTACTGAGGCTCTCCCTCGTAAGTGACCTCAGCCACGAAACCCGAATCCCCGTTGACGTTGTAGGACACCTTCTGCAGGCGACCGTCGGGAAGGAGCACGTAGTAGGATCCCTGAGTGTCGTAGCCATCACGGGCTTCCTGGTGGCCGAAGTCGTTGCCCGAGTAGTCGTCCTTCACGGCGTAGTTGAAGTCGTACTTGGCTGGTTCCTGTCAGGAGAAAACAATTTCCAATCAAATGTTATAACATTGATTTTGGATTTCATTAATTTTATTTATACTTTAAAAAAATTATGAATTTAGAATTCATTAACTTTTTCTAAGATTTCAGTTTAGGAGATATCTATTTTAATGCTGTTTCTGTTCTTGGAATATTTTATTTTTCCTTGTTTCCTTTCCTCACTGGGCTATTTTCCCTATTGGAGCCCCTATGCCTATATCATCCAGCTTTTCCAACTTGGGTTGTTGTTTAGCAATTAATAATAATAATAATAATAATAATAATAATAATAATAATAACTGACCTCATGAGATGGAGGAGGGGCGTATCCATACTGGGGCTGGGAGGGGCCACCAAAAACGGCAGCCACAAGGGACAACAACAAACAAATCTGTCAGGAAGAAAACAACAGTGAATAAAAAATGTTGTTCAGATGGAGTCATGAAAGTTGAAAACCCTTTCAATTAAATCTCATCTGCAGTTTCAGTTTAATTACTCAAACTGAACTGGTACAGAGATTAAAACTGCATTTCAATGTGATTGTTACTGAGCAATAAAAGTAAGCCCGGATGAAAGAGAAAAACTATATATACACGGCACGTCCAAGATATTATATATAATAATTTCTAAAATGAATATATTTATGGGAATTAAATTGACTAAAACCTGCATTAAGAGATATCCTTTGCAAAGGAAATCGTCTGAAGCGTTTTACCTTAGCGATCATGGTGAGTCTTTGGAGTGGAGTGCGATGATACAGACTTTGAACATGGCGATATATATAGGTCTAGTCCAAGACTAAGAGGGAGGAGCCTCTTGTGGCTGCAGGAGAAAGGTCCTCCCTCCCAAAGACGTTCTTCGCTGTCACAACGCCCATCATCTGTCCTTGACATTGCTTTTCCTTAGCTCGTGGTCTGACGAGAAGAACGAATGGGATTTCTGGCATACCAATAACGGATTACCCATTATTATTATTATTATTATTATTATTATTATTATTATTATTATTATTATTATTACTATTAGCTCAGCTATATACAACTCTAGTTAGAAAAGCATGTTGCTATAAGCTCAAGGACCCCAACATGGAAAAATAGGCCTGTGATTAAAGTTGCTTGGCTTAAGATTTGATTTAAAAGTATTCTCTAAAACTGTCTAGATAGGTAACCATCCTTGAAGGGAGGATATACAGCATATATACACACACACACACACATATATATATATATATATACATATATATATATATGTATATATATATATTATATATATTATATATATGTATATATACATATATATATATTATATATATGTATATGTATATGTGTATATATATATATATGTATGTATACATGTATATATATATACATATATATATGTATATATATATATATATATATATATATATATAGGTACGTATGTATATGTATATGTGTATATATTTAAATATATATATGTATGTATAAATGTGTATATAGATATACAGTATATATATACATATATATATATATATATATATATATATATATATATATATATATATATATATATACACGCAGAAACACACACACCTACCTCATCATCATCAGCTGTTACTAGTCCACTACAGAACAAAGCCCTCAGACACGTCCTTTTGCTTGCGTCTGTTTATGGCCTTTCTTTGCCAGTCCATACCCATAAACTTTCTTAGTTCATCAATCCATCGTCTTTTATCTTCCTTTCCTTGCTTCGTTTGTAATGTCTATGGACCCATTCTGTTATTGTTAATGTCCATATATTTTCTGCATCTTCTTTAGTTTGTTCTTGTATCTATGTTGTTCTTTTACTGTCTCCTAGTGTTATTCTTATTATTAACTTTTCATGATTACTTGAGCTGTAAATAGCTTATGTTTCCGAGGCTTGAGTAAGGCTCCAAGTTTCTGATGCATATGATAATAAAGTTAATGCTGGTAGGACCAGTATTGTGTGTGTATATATATATATATATATATATATATATATATATATATATATATATACATATACATACATATATCTATAAGTTGTGGAATGATCTTCCTAATCCGATAGTTGAATCAGTAGAACTTCAAAAGTTCAAAGTTGCTGCAAATGTTATTATGTTGACCAGGCTGACATGAGCCTTTTTATAGTTTATATTTGACATATCTGTTTTGGATGTTGTGAATAGCTTATATAGGACATATCTGGTTTGACGTTGTTACTGTTTTTAGAATGATTTATTGTTAATTTATTCTCATCATTTATTTATTTCCTTATTTCCTTTCTCCACTGAGCTATTTTTGCCTATTGGAGCCCTTGGGCTTATAGCATCTTGCTTTTCCAATTAGGGTTGTAGCTTGGCTAGTAATAATAATAATAATATATATATATATATATATATATATACATATATATATGTATATATATATATAAATGAAGTTCTGCTTTATATAGGACTAAACCTTAAAACACACTCTCTCTCTCTCTCTCTCTCTCTCTCTCTCTCTCTCTCTCTCTCTCTCTCTCTCTCTCTCTCTCTCTCTCTCTCTCTCTCTCTCGATTTCTTAACTAAAAATCCCTACCATTATTATCTCTTAGATTCTTGGTAAACAAAGCCAATTTGGTGCACCTTGAAAACGTATAACGAATCTCTCGTATTTCGCCACTTGTCACTCCTTAGGTTTTCATTTGATTTTATTTTCATATATTTTGAAAGCAACATTTCATTATGTCATCTTTTACCTTTATAATTGCAACAGAGAGAGAGAGAGAGAGAGAGAGAGAGAGAGAGAGAGAGAGAGAGAGAGAGAGAGAGAGAGAGAGAGAGAGAGAGAGAGAGAGGGTGGAAATGATTTCCATAGTTCAAGGCAATATTGTTTGATTTTTATTCCCTTTCTTCTTATAGATAAGATTTAAATTTTCATTTATCACCGATTTTTTTACCCCAATTTATTTATTTTTATTCGTTATATTTAATATCTTTTTTATTTTATTCATTTATTAAAGATTAATATAGATATCCTTATAAGATTTAAATTTCTACCTATCACAGATATTCACCCCAATTTATCTATTATATCCGTTATATTTAATATATTTTTTATTTAATTAATTTATTCAAAATTAATATGAATATCCTTCATATGAGATCTAAATTTTTACTTATTACAGATTATTACCCCAATTTATTTATCTTCCAGCATTATATTTATTATATATTTTATATTTTTATTTAAGATTAATATAAACGACAATTTTTCTTCGGATGTTAATCGGGCCAGCTTTATAAGAGTCAAGTTTGACTCATTGGGCTGGTTAATTTCCTCCTTTTAATAATAATGATAATAATAATAATAATAATAATAATAATAATAATAATAATAATAATAATAATAATAATAATAATAAATAATAAAAATAATAATTCCCATTCTTTTTCTTTTTTTCTGCCTACTCAGTCAAGTAATTGTATTATGAATAATAATTAATGTTTTGTTCTCCACATGTAGAGGTTGTCAAACAGATAGTGGAGACTTCCTCTGAGCGTTGTGACATTTTGTCTTCTTTCCCTTTTATTCCCTACATGGCTCTAAGAGAGTTGGAAGATCCAGGCCTACATGGCTGAGGTCTATGAAGCTTGATGTAGATGATGAATGAAGAAATATGGATTTAAAACCTTAAGATAGTGATGACTGGCGAAATCTAACCTAAGCCTTTTGCGTCAATAGGCGTAGGAGGAGATGATGTTGATAGAGTATTAGGATATTGTTAATTAAAATAGTTTCTTTTAAAAACAATAGTTTATTCAGATAAATAGTTTCGTATCATCGTCCCCTAAATGCTGTAGACGTCTTAAGCATAAGAGGGCGCTGGATTGTACTGAGGCTCTCCCTCGTAAGTGACCTCAGCCACGAAACCCGAGTCCCCGTTGACGTTGTAGGACACCTTCTGCAGGCGACCGTCGGGAAGGAGCACGTAGTAGGATCCCTGAGTGTCGTAGCCATCACGGGCTTCCTGGTGGCCGAAGTCGTTGCCCGAGTAGTCGTCCTTGACGGCGTAGTTGAAGTCGTACTTGGCTGGTTCCTGTCAGTTTACGAAAATATTCAATGAATATCTTAAACTCTTCTCTGTTTACTATTTTAATTGCTTTGAAATTATTATAAATGATGACGTTATCAGATTATTTTAATTTATAACTGACCTCGTGAGATGGAGGAGGGGCGTATCCATACTGGGGCTGGGAGGGGGCCCCAAACACGGCAGCCACAAGGGCCAAAGACAAGCAAACCTGGCAGGAATGGAACATGATTAATGTCATGGTTTCGTGAACCGTAACTGCTTCATTAATGTAGACTCCTTTCACTTAAGTATATCAATTGTATAGTTCCCTTATGGTTTTAGAACAGGAATTTAATGTGAAGCATCGTAGTTACCTATCTATGATTGAATAGATATAATTGAAACTTGATTTGAATTATATCTTATTGCTGTGAAATACTTTCACAGAAACAAGAGTTATGTCATATTCCAAAAATAAATAGTTTACTTTGCTTTACCTTAGCGATCATGATGAGTTCTCTGAATGGGATATGATAGAACACAGCTGCAAGATGGTCTTATATACGTGAAGTCGGAGAAGGAGGAGTTAAGACTCACTTGGATTATTGGAGAAAGGTCCTCTCAGAGAGCTTAAGACCTTCTCTGTTACTCCACCCATCTGTCCTTGACACTGCCGGAGCACACAGCCCAAAAGTGGAATCATTCTGGGACTACATAACGAGCTTAGTCTTTGGATATTTGTACACGTATTATGGGACAATATTGCATACATTTATAACAGTCTCCAAGTGCTATTCTTATTCTATTTTGTGATATTAATATTGGCTTGTCATCGCGAGGCGTGTCCGGATGGATATTACTGTTATCTTCTATCTTCATGATGTTTGGTTCGAACCTAAAGTCTATTAATTTGTCCTATTCACATAACAGCCTTTCCCCTTTCTTATCATTGTGCATATTATAGGTATTCTAATATTTTATACTGATTATACTTATTGGTTGAGATATATTCTTATATTCAAACTTTCTCTTTTGCGGAGGCACCAGTTAGTTATTAACTGATAAGTGAGGTGAATGGAACTGACTTTATTTCCATAAAACGCGAGCTTTAATAACAACAATTTCCATGGAAGGTCACAAAAATTAAAACCAATTGACACAAGTACATACAGGCATTAACGAGTTATCACTGCGAAGGAAAAGCGATAACGACCGATATATATATATATATATATATATATATATATATATATATATATATATATATGTGTGTGTGTGTGTGTGTGTGTGTACAGAAATATCGTTACAGTGTACAGTCTTAATCCCTTATGACGAAATTTCCAACCTTCTAGATTCCAATTTAATTCTTTACTTAAAAATACTCCTAAGAGGATTGGAGGCCAAATGGTTATATGGAAGATTTCCAAAATTCTCAGTGTTTCTATTTATTAGTATTTGAATCGACTTATTTAGGATATATTTTGCATTTCACATAGTTTAGCGGAACCTTGATTAGTGATAAGAGATATTCAAAGTTCAGCCAAAAACTAACGTTCCTGTTCATTCTTTATATCTTTTATTATTATTATTATTATTATTATTATTATTATTATTATTGCTTGCTAAGCTACAACCCTAGCTGGAAAAGCAGAATGCTATCAGCCCGAGGGCTCCAACAGGGAAAATAGCCCAGTGAGGAAAGGAAGTAAGGAAACTACAAGAAATGTAATTGATAATTAATATAAGATATTTTAAGAAGAGTAACAACATTAAGACAAATATTTTATATGTAAACTATAAAAACTCAAAGAAAAACCTCATTTGTTTATACAATTTTCGCATCTAATGGAAAAGAATTGATTAAATTGTAATGGAACTTTATATATTTGTAAGTAGTTGTAAGCCAGGAATAAACAAGTGATTCACTAAAATGTTCAACATCTTCGTAACAGTATGACAAAATGAACAAAGAGATTACAATTTTTTTTATTATATTAAATACAGACTTAAATAGTGAAGAAAATTGAGATATGTTTGCTGTCTTCGTCTTTGTCTACATCATCACCGGTTAATCCCCTTGATCGAAGGTCATCCTTGATACAGTCCATCCACCTTCGCTTTGGTCTCCCTCTACCTACATTACTCTCCTCCCAATATACTGTTCATTTCTTCTCATGACATGACCATACCACCTCAGTCTACTTTCTTGGATCTTACCTGATAGTTGTCTAACTCCTGTGGTACCCCTAATTACCTCATTCCGTATCTTATCTCTTCTTGTCACCCCACACATCCATCTCAACATTCTCATCTCTGCCACATCTATCTTTTTCTCTTCTGTCTTCTTTATTGCCCACGTCTCCGCTCAATACATCATTGCCGGTCTCACAACTGTCCTGTGTACTTTGCCGTTCAACTTAACCCCTATTTTCCTGTCGCATAGTACTCCGCGCACTTTTTTCAAATTCTCCATCCTGCTTGTATTCTGTGGTTCATTTCTGCCCCAAGATCACCATCCTTTGCAACTGTTGATCCTAAATACTTGAAATTTTCAACTCTTTTCAATCTCTCTCCTTGCTGTATTCATCTAAAAATCTTTTAGATAGGGATTACGGTAAAGATTTATGGGCATTCCTAAATACTAACTCAGTTGAACATTTAGAAACCGAACGTTTATCTATATTAAGATTCCACTTATCTTAATCAGGTTCCATTGGCAAGTAATGAATTTGAAATACAAAATGATATTATGACGAAACGTAGCTAATATATGTTTATTTGCAAAATATACATGAAAAAAAAATACTGTTTACTTGATAAGGATTCGTTTAGGATGAGTAACAGTCCTTTGTGAATATTCATAGATGTTAATAATTCATTGTGCAAAGTCTTTTGGAAGGAAATTCTTAAAGTTGCCTCTCGCCATTCCTCAACAATAAGCGGTTTCTTCTGACAAGTGGGTGGTTCCATAAATAAATTCTCAGACCACTGAAAAATTCATCCTTTAACTACAGAATCATGATGATGATCCATTTCATTAAGAATTTAACAACGTTATTAGCGTCCTATATGTACAGTACATCACAAAAGTATCGAACCCTCCTAGACACATTGTACCATTCAGCTCTTAGACACATTACTCCATTCAGCTCTAGACACATTACTCCATTTAGCTCTTAGTCATATTACACCAGTCATCTCTTCGCCACATTACACCATTCAGCTCTTTGACACACTACACCATTTAGCCTTTGTTTCTTGGCCACTGAGAGGAGACGCCCTCGTGCACTAGCTCATATTGAGTCCTATCCTTTCCAGTAAGTCTTTATTATCATATAACCAACATTTTAGAGCCTTTCCTCTCATCCTACCACCTCCTCCTCATCACCATCATCTCCTCCTACGCCTATTGACGCAAAGAGTCCTTGATTAGATTTCACCAGTCTTCTCTATTTGAGCTTTTAATTCAAAACTTCTCCATTCATCATCTCCTACTTCACGTTTCATAGTCCTAAGGCATGTAGGCTTGGGACTTCCAATTGTTCTAGTAACTTGTGGAGCCCAGTTCAAAGTTTGGTGAACTAATCTTTCTTTGGGAGTGTGAAGATCATGCCCAAACCATCAGCATCTTACCTCCTACTACTTAATTATACAATCTTTCCACGATCATCTTGCCGTCTGTTCCTTCCATAATACCAAACCACATGAAAAGACCAGTTCATCTTTCACTAATGCCAACCCTTTGGACTGCTTGCCTCCACATTCTCACCATGTCAGCTCTTCTTACAACGCACACACTACACAAATAGTTTATTGCAATAGGTTTAACCTCTTTCCTTTCATTCACATTCAACATTCATACTCCACTTTCATTAGATGTAGATGGTTTGATAATGTCTTCATTCATTCCCACTTTGGCTTCCATTGACAGCTCAAGTATCCTACCAATTTTTTGCACACATTTTGTTTCATTTCTAGCTATTCCTATTCTGTAACCTACATCTTCTCTCATCTTGTCATCAACCATTTGTAAGTATAAAACTTTTCAATTCTTCCATTATTCCAATTTTTTGTTTCCAATTCTTTCCATCCCTTCTTTTTCTTATTTACTCTCAACTTCCCCCTCTGCCAGATATTTTCAAACTCAATTATCAGCGTATGCATTTTCTTTTCAAGCAATTTCCTTATCCATAAATTATTTGCCTACAGACACCGCCCTTTCTCTGACTCATGTCATTCAATCCTATATATATATATATATATATATATATATATATATATATATATATATTATATATTTATATATATATCCAGATAGGTGGATAGAATAACAGAAAGAATGATATATAAAGAAATTTGAGTAATAGTCTTAAATTACCGTAAGCCTACGACTGAATTGAAGGGTAAGCAAATTAATACGATATTCATCTTATCGATAGTTTATTTGAAAAAAAAAAGAATCTTTCATAAATAGTTTCGGTTCATCTTTTCATAAATAGACGTCCTAAGCATAAGAGGGCGCTGGATTGTACTGAGGCTCTCCCTCGTAAGTGACCTCAGCCACGAAGCCCGAGTCCCCGTTGACGTTGTAGGACACCTTCTGCAGGCGACCGTCGGGGAGGAGCACGTAGTAGGATCCCTGAGTGTCGTAGCCATCACGGGCTTCCTGGTGGCCGAAGTCGTTGCCCGAGTAGTCGTCCTTGACGGCGTAGTTGAAGTCGTACTTGGCTGGTTCCTGTCAACACAAAAAGATTTATTAATGCTAACTTTTAGAGGATTATTTCGGCTATCATGTTTATAAGATAAATAGTCCATTGACTAGTGGGTACTTTTTTTTTTTTTTTATTCAATATGAGATTTTTTTTATCATATTTTTGAACTAAATAAGTTACCCTACAATTGTACATATAATAGAAATAATTGACGTTTAAATCTTTCTGATATTAATTACATATCGCTGGAACCAATTTTATACCTACGAGAAGCACAATTCCATTCTTACCTCGTGAGTAGGTTGAGGGGCGTAGCCATAGGAAGGCTGGGATGGGGCGCCTAAGACAGTGGCAACGAAGGCCAAAGCCAAACAAATCTATAAGAAAAAAGGAATTAGTTAGGTTTGTGTAATTCATATTCTGGGAATATATTTCCTGAATTCAGTAACTTCGAAAATTTAAATTTTTGTACATTTCAAGTCATGGTTCACATATAGCGGAAAATGTGGATAATAAACCCCAATGAATAAAGTAAATAAAACAGAATCGTTTGGAACACTTGAAGCTCAGCGAACTTATTTTCTTCAAAAAGGCACAGTTAGATACAGAAATTCCTAGTACACCTCACTCTGAAGAAGTGCACCTTGTCACACTGAGTGGAGAGCTTCATGTAGCCTGACCGACCACATATCTCAACCGAAATTTATCTGTTTGGTTACTCGCCACCCAGTAAAGGTGTGACAGGATGCACTCAATCAGTCGGGTGCCTGGAATTTCTGTGTCCAACTGTACATCTAAGAATTCCAAGAATTCCACAACGGTTCATCGCTTCCTATTTGTTACCTTAGCGATCATGATGTGTAAGAGAAGAGGACTGTGATGTCAGGGAATAGAATACTCGCCTTTATATAACGGAGAAGAGAAAGGAAGTCGTATGGTCTTAGAGGTCGAAGCCTGAAGGAGAAAGAAGAGGAAGGAAGTCCTTAGGGGCTAAAAGAGAAGGAATTTCCACTGAGCCCCTCCCATCCTTGACGGACGACTGTAAATGGTCTCCTTTGAAGGTCGAATGTACTGTACTTTTTTTTTTTTTTTTAGCACAGAAAGTCACCCATATACGTCAGGAAATCTTTATGAATAGCTTTTGTCAGTATGTTTTAGATACATTCATTACTCGAGACAAAAGGATATTTCATTTTTTATCTTAGTGAATTAGGTTTTGAGCAATTTGACTTTGCTATTCTAAGGCTGGAGTTTATTAAATGGCCTAAAGTTTATCTATGGCTTTTAAATCAACCGAATTTAATTTTTCGAAGGGATCACTTCCTATTTTTGACAATTTCGTACACCTTTTTCTATTCATGGTGTAACCTTTCCCTCAAATTTTAAAGGGTTCAAGTTTGTAAACTCTAATGTTGGCTTAAAAAAAAAAATACAACATAATACTTCCGTCAAATCTTACTTGTTAATACTTTTCAAAACGAAACATGTTCTGATAGAGATTTAAACGTATCAGTTTATAAGACGTCTACTGAAAAACACGTGGTGTCATGGAAATTTGAAGGAGCTAAGACTGAAAGGAGGAAAAGAGTTGCGTTTAAGAATCTTTGAGTAGATGACGCATGTAATTTATGAGTAGGCTTCATTCAACCCCTGAGACCCCGAGGGTCCTTCAGCGCTGTACATAGGTTATAAGAGGCCAATTGGATGTAAAAAAAAATGCCATTCAGAGAACTTTTCCTTCACAAAACTTTTACCTAAATCGTGGAGCACAGGTCACGAAAGTTCGGAACGATAGTAACGTACTCTGTATTGGTTAGATGAAAATTGCATACGAAGTTATTGATGGGGAAATTGGATCGTTGGGAAAGTGATATCTGAAATCTAGAAGAGAAATCCATTAGTTTCTGTATTGTACCGCATGTGTTTCATACACGCTCATATACTAATGCTATTGCTTTTTTAATTTATCTCTCCCGCACTGATAACAGAATAATCTATTTAAGCTTGCAATTGCATGCTTTATATTTGTTATTTTTTGAGACATTCTTGCTCTCAACTGCTTGTATATAAGCTCTTTATCTGTTGAATAAATGTGACTTGAACTCACCTCCCTCTCTGTTAGCACCCAACACCAACGATGCCACAGTATAATCATGCAAAAAGCAGTTTTATTTGCATTTTGTATCAAGGTATCTTTACTGAGGAAGTAAATAAAATTGTAACAGATATTTCGACGATATACTTTGAAGGATATTCATCTGATTTTAGATTTCCTGGGTCAGTTGATTCTGTCTATCCTTAATATTTGCAAATACTGTTACTCAAGTGGCGTACTGTACTGCTGAAATCACGTCGATATTATTTCAATTCTTTGATTCAGAGAATGACCCATAACATTTGTGAAAAAACTTTATGAATTGAGTAGTGGGTTGTGATGGCCTATTGGAAACGTGCCTACTTGGTGATCTGTTTGGCTGGGGTTCGAGATCCGCTCAAGCTCGATAGTTTCTTGTTGTACTGACTGCAACCTTACCATCCTTTAGAACTAAGATTTGGGGTTTGGGGGAGCCCATAGTTCTACCTGCTCAGTCTTCAGCAGCCATTCCTGGAATCCCTTCCTGGTTCTAGCTTGGGTGGAGAGGGGGCCTGTGTGCTGATTATATTCATACATGGTTAGTCGTTAGGGCATTGTCCCTGTCTCATTGCCTCTGCCATTCATGAGCGACCTTTAACCTTTAAGAGTAAATTTCTGAAGTTTATATTTTTTTTTGCAGTTTTATAGCTGAATTTGAATATTTATCGGAAAACTAATTTCCTATATTTCCCTTGTCATTTGGAAATATTCCTGTACTTTCTATTTTACGTGTTACTAACTCCATTTTCCAAGCAATTTCTTGATCTTTATTCTATTTCCTCCGCAAACACTTTATCTACAATCCCTCTTCTAAACTTTATCACGTCCATACGATATCAATTTTCAAAATCTACAATTTCTTAATTATTTAAGCATGTCTTCCAATTCCTTCAACAATATTTCTATCGCTATTTTAGTTTCTCATGGTCTTCCACTGTCTTGGGGATAGAGTTCTCTTGCTTGAGGGTACACTAGGGCATTCTATTCTTACTTATTTTTCTTCCTCTTGATTTTTTATGCTTTATAGTTTATATATGAAAGATTTATTTTAATGTTATTACTGTTCTTAAAATATTTAATTTTGATTGTTCATTACTTCTCTTGTAGTCTATTTATTTCCTTGTTTCCTTTCCTTACTGGCCAATTTTCCCTGTTAGAGGCCTTTGGCGTATAGCATCCTGCTTTTCTAACTAGGTTTGTGTCTTAGCTTGTAATAATAGTAATGATAATGATAATAATAATGAGGCTGTTTAATCACCCATGTCTTCTTCAAGTCTCCTCATCTTAGTCAAGCCTTTTCCTGCCAAAGGTTTGAAATTTTTTTCTGCAGCCTCTACACACACACACTCTCTCTCTCTCTCTCTCTCTCTCTCTCTCTCTCTCTCTCTCTCTCTCTCTCTCTCTCTCTCTCTCTCTCTCTCTCTCTCTCTCTCAAGATCTACAGTTACCGCATTCCCATGATTCATTTGAAATTCAAACTTCCTTTGACTTCTGGCGATTTCAAACGTGGTACTTGTGTTATCATTGGAGCTCATAAAATGTTATTCAACTTGAAATACACATTTGATACCAATATGATTTAGACTTTTGTCTTCAATGAATATTGGTAAATCGAGGGGAAGATCCTAAACATATCTGAACTTCAAAGATTGTATAATAGAATGAATTAATTATGAAGTTTTCTGGCATCCTGATATCGAAGGTCATTGACGCCGTGCATATTACACTTGGTAGTCATATTCCTTTATAGAAAGGATATATTTAGTGTTGATATTTTACCCTTCTTTCCGTCAGGTTAGAGATGCTAATTGGTTTTCTAGAAGGCAAATGTTATTCGGAACATTCTGGTTTTATTGTTTATTCAAAATGGCTTTCAAAACAGATAAATATATCTGCTATGAATATAATTGTTGTTTACTCCCATTTGTAAACATCCACTATTAACAAGCAGCAAGAAAGACCTTTGGCTTTCAACGCCTCTGTTATAACAGAAAGAGAAATTAATTGATTTGAGTACGAGTTTACATTCATCCTATTAATCCTGCCTTTCGTCATTGCAGAGGAATAGCGTTATTGAACGGAATGATTTTGTGGAAGAAAGACTCATTCCTGACGGTTCATTTACATCCATTTTTAAATACCTAACGAGGTGTGCGAGGTTAAGTGCTAACAGAGAGGCGAGGTAAATGCAAGTCCTGTTTATTTAACAGATAACGAGCTTACATACAAGCACTTGAGAGCAAGAATGTCACACTAATTCAAACAATCTGAAACATACGATGGTCTCGAGGGAGTGCTAACAGAGAGGCGAGATGAATGCGAGTCATGTTTATTCAGCAGATAATGAGCTTGTATACACACACTTGAGAGGAAGAATGGCACAAAAATTCAAACAAAGTAAAACATGCGATGGCAAGCTTAAACGGTTTATTCTGTTATCAGTACGGGAGAGAGGGAGGGATAAAAAAAACAGAATTATTAGATTGAATGATCGTGTATGAAACACGTGCGGTATAGAGGCAATGTTATCAATACTCCTGCTTTAAGATAGAGAAAACAGTTCACAAGTTCCTTCATGTCTTGATTGATTTTATATTTGTTTTTACATGATAGCTGATTGGAATAGATAGTTACTTAATAATTATCAAATTCGTATCATAGTGTTAACATATATGTTTATATTATTTTGAAATAATAATGGTCATAAAATTCATATTTAGTTCAAGTATTTATTTGTATATATATTTATGTATATATATATGAATCTTTATATATATATATTATATATATATACAGTATATATATATATATATACATATATATATATATATATATATATATATATACATACATATATATATAAATCCTTACATGTAAATAAATTTTATATATATATATATAAATATACAGTATATATATATATATATATATATATATATATATATATATATGTATATATCTATCTATCTATCTATCTATATATATATATATATATTTATATATATATATATACTGTATATATATATATATATATATATATATATATATATATATGAAATTGTAAGTTTGAATCATCCATGAAGAATAAAATTTTTATCGCCCTTAAGATTGATTTCATAATATGCATTTCTACATTCAACTAACAGTTATTTCACTGCATTTCCCTTGGTTGTGCTTGCAAATATTCGTGTTGCAAGATTGAATTAAAAATGTTTGTTCCTATTTTCGTTTATTTTCATTACTTGCCAGAATAATATTTAAAAAAAAGTGATGTTTCATTTATCGTTATAATCAATTTGGAAACAGTCACACACATGCATATATATATATATATATATATATATATATATATATATTGTATATTTATATATATATGTATATTTATATGTATATATATGCATATATATATGTATATATATGCATATATATATGTGTATTTATATGTATATATATGCATATATATATATATGTATGTATATATACATTTATATATATATATATATATATATATATATATATTATATATATATATATATACACACACGCATATATTATATATATGTATATATATATGTATATATATATATATATATATAGAGAGAGAGAGAGAGAGAGAGAGAGAGAGAGAGAGAGAGAGAGAGAGAGAGAGAGAGAGAGAGAGAGAGAGAGAGAGAGAGAGAGTAGAAAAATTAACTTTTATCACCGAAATTTATTGCACATTTATTTTGGAAATATTTTTCTCTATAGGAATTTAAGAAAAATAGCGTTTTAATAAAAATATGTTTTATTAATTATATTCGATAAATAGAAAATAATCTATAAATTCGCAATCAGGTTCATTAAGCATAAGAGGGCGCTGGGTTGTACTGAGGCTCTCCCTCGTAAGTGACCTCAGCCACGAAACCCGAGTCCCCGTTGACGTTGTAGGACACCTTCTGCAGGCGACCGTCGGGAAGGAGCACGTAGTAGGATCCCTGAGTGTCGTAGCCATCACGGGCTTCCTGGTGGCCGAAGTCGTTGCCCGAGTAGTCGTCCTTGACGGCGTAGTTGAAGTCGTACTTGGCTGGTTCCTGTCAGGAGAAGTCAATTTTCAATCAAATGTTATAACATAGATTTTGGATTTGATTAATTTGATTTATACTTTCAACAAAATTATGAATTTAGAATTTATTAACATTTTTGGAAGATTTTAATTTATAACTGACCTCGTGAGATGGAGGAGGGGCGTATCCATACTGGGGCTGGGAGGGGCCACCAAAGACGGCAGCCACAAGGGACAACAACAAACAAATCTGTCAGGAAGAAAACAACAGTGAATAAAAAACGTTGTTCCGATGGAATCGTGAAAGTTAAAAACCCTTTCAATTAGTTAAATCTTATCTGCAGTTTCAGTTTTACTCAAACTGAACTGGTCGAGAGATGGTAACTGCATTTAATGTGAGTGTTACTAAGCAATATAAGTAAACCTGGATAAATGGGAAAAACTATATGTACACGCCACGTGCAAGACATGATATATAATCATTATCAAACTGAATATATTTATGGGAATTAAATTGATTAGAACCTGCATGAAGAGATAATCCTATTCAAAGGAAATCGTCAGAAGCATTTTACCTTGGCGATCATGGTGAGTGTTTGGAGTGGAGTGCGATGATAGTCTTTGAATGTGGCCATATATATAGATCTAGCCCGAGACTAAGAGGGAGGAGCCTCTTGTGGCTGCAGGAGAAAGGTCCTCCCTCCCAAAGACGTTCTTCGCTGACACAACGCCCATCATCTGTCCTTGACATTGCTTTTCCTTTGCTCGTGGTCTGACGAGAAGAACGAATGGGATTTCTGACATACCAATAACGCATTACTCTTTTATGATTATTATTATTATTATTATTATTATTATTATTATTATTATTATTATTAGCTAAGCTACAGCCTTAGTTGGAAAAGCTAGATGCAACAGGGAAAAATAGGCCAGTGAGGAAATTTGCTTAGCTTATAATTTAATTTTAGATATTCTCTGAAGCTGTGTGGATCCAGCCATTTTAGTATGAAAGATATTTTAATACAAATATCTTTCAAAACGTATGGAAATCATTTGATTTTCAACACATACAAGGATTTTCAAGTACACAGGTAATTCAGAATTAGGTTGCTGTTAATGTTAACGGGCGATGGCAAACCATATTTCATTGGAAGATATGTGTTTCTATCAAATACAGAAGCCAGTAAGAGAAGTTTACCTTCTCAGTATCAAGTGAAGAATGCGGGGAAATATAATGATCTATTGAGAGAGAGAGAGAGAGAGAGAGAGAGAGAGAGAGAGAGAGAGAGAGAGAGAGACTTTTTGTCATGATCTGAATAGTTTTCCTGTTCAATCATCATCAACTGACTTGCATCTCAAATATAAACTTTAAGTCAACCAAAGTTCATGTTCGTAGTATTGTAGTCAATCTCTGGCACCTGAATTTTCTGAGCATCCTTTGAGTTCGAATCCTGCCGTGCTGAGCTGTCCAACTCCTTGAATTGAATGTGTAATTAGTTCTGGCATCCTTTTCTTCTCTTTGAGGATCGGTGCCACACAGCATTCATCTTCATATCAAGTGGTTGAAATCATTGAACTTTAGAAACTTAAACGTCGAGTGGATATGTTGTAGTTAGGTCTTGTTTCATATTTCATTTGTTATATGTATAACTAGTTTTTTTTATTCATCATATCTCTCTAGTATTTCAGTATTTGCCTCTCAATTTCTTTTTTTTTTTTTTTCGTATTAGTGTGATATTTATATCATGGACTTGTAGTTTTTATAGTCCGCTTTTCTAACTACAAGCAACTTGTCTCGTAATAACAACAACAACAACAACAACAACAACAACAATAATAATAATAATAATAATAATAATAATAATAATAATAATTTCATGCATACTGTATCTAAAAAAATCATACTTTTTCATAACTACAACAATTTGCTCCCTACGTACTTTCTGGTCATGAAGATGATTCTGTCCACGACAGGGTCGTGTGCCAAAGGGTCAAATCATATATATCTAAAATATTAGTTCAATCATCCTCTTTGATTCTATTTTTCCACATATAGAAAAGGATATCGTATTATTATTGTTATTATCATTAGCTAAGCTACAACCGTAATTGGAAAAGCAGAATGATATAGGCCCAAGGGCTCCAACATGGAAATAGCCCAGTGAGAAAAGGAAGCAAGGAAACAGATAGAAGAGTGTGCCTGAGTTTAGCCTAACTCAAGTCAGTGGTTGGCCATGGTACAGACTATGGCACTACCCAAATGGAGAACAATTATTTATTCTACTGTCCTAAGAAGAGCAGCTAAAGAGTCTCTTCTACCCATACCAAGTGGAAAGTAGTCACAGAATATTTACAGTGTAATAGTTGACACTAATGAAAACGATTTTATTTATTTTTGTGTTGTCAGGTGTATGAGAAAACAGGAGAACGTGTAAAGAAAGTGCAAGACTATTATCAGAGAGCTATCCAATGTAGTAATATGTGGCCAGTCAAAGGACTCAATAACTCACTAGGGATAGTATCACAAAGAGTGGCTGGTTCCTTACCTATCCTGCTACCTACTGAAAATAAGGTTTTCATTCTTCAGTACGACTTAGTAATTAATTGCGAACTGAATTCTTTAGTTTTCGCATCGGAAACCCGCGACCTTTTCTTCTAGCATTTGGTGAAGATAATTCGAAATTAACTTTCCAGTGGTGTTAATAATCTTATTTCGCTTTTATTATGAAAACCGCAAATCACATGGACAGCAACATACCGTGAAGCTTAGAAAATGCAGAAAAAAAAAAACTTTGTTTGGTTAACAGAAGTTAAAACTTCATTTATTGTTTGGTAATTTTGTTTATAGAAGATCCAATTCTTATAAATACTATTTGTTATCTTAGAAACGTTTTGAGGTTTCGATTTTAATCGATAGACGGAATAAAATAGATAAATATATAGACAGGTAGATAGATTACTTGATAGATAGGAAATTAGATAGATTGATTGATAGATAGGTAGATATATTGACAGAGAGATAGATTAAAAGAGCTTTGGTAAGGCATAACCATTATATTATACCACCCACTGAAAGGCATAGTAATATTAGGACATTAATTAAAACATTTTTCTTTTAAAAACAATAGTTTATTCAGATAAATAGTTTCGTATCATCGTCCCCTAAATGGTGTAGACGTCTTAAGCATAAGAGGGCGCTGGATTGTACTGAGGCTCTCCCTCGTAAGTGACCTCAGCCACGAAACCCGAGTCCCCGTTGACGTTGTAGGACACCTTCTGCAGGCGACCGTCGGGAAGGAGCACGTAGTAGGATCCCTGAGTGTCGTAGCCATCACGGGCTTCCTGGTGGCCAAAGTCGTTGCCCGAGTAGTCGTCCTTGACGGCGTAGTTGAAGTCGTACTTGGCTGGTTCCTGTCAGCACAAGAAGATTTATCAATGCTAACTTTTAGAGGATTATTTCGGTTATATGTTTATAAGATAAACAGTCCATTAATCAGTGGCGACTTTCATCTTTTATTTATATATAAGTTTTTTTATCATATGGTTCAATGTAAGATAAGTTACCCTACATTTATCCATATGATAAAAATAATTGACGTTTAAATCTTTTCTGATATTAATTACATATCGCTGGAACTATTGTTATACCTACAAGAAGCATAATTCCATTCTTACCTCGTGAGTAGGTTGAGGGGCGTAGCCATAGGAAGGCTGGGATGGGGCGCCTAAGACAGTGGCAACGAAGGCCAAAGCCAAACAAGTCTATAAGAAAAAAGGAATTAGTAAGGATTGTATAATTCATATTGTGGGAATATATTTCCTGAATTCAGTAACTTCGAAATTTGACATTATTTATGCATTTCAAGTCATGGTTCACATATAGCTAAAAAGGAGGATCATAAACACCCAATGAATTAAATAAATAAAACAATATTGCATAGAAAACTCGAAGCTCAGCAAACGTTTTTCTTCAAAAAGGTACAGTTAGATACAGGAATTCCTAGTACACCTCACTCTGAAGAAGTGCACCCGGTCACTCTAACTGAAGAGCTGCATGTAGCCTGGCTGACCACCTATCGCTCCCTAAACTTATCTGTTTGATTACTCGCCAAGCAGTAAGGGTGAGACAGACTGACAGGATGCACTCAATCAGTCGGGTGCCTGGAATTTCTGTGTCCAACTGTACATCTAAGAATTCCAAGAATTCCACAACGGTTCAACGCTTCCTATTTGTTACCTTAGCGATCATGATGTGTAAGAGAAGAGGACTGTGATGTCAGGGAATAGAATACTCGCCTTTATATAACGGAGAAGAGAAAGGAAGTCGTATGGTCTTAGAGGTCGAAGCCTGAAGGAGAAAGAAGAAGAGGAAGGAAGTCCTTAGGGGTTAAAAGAGAAGGAATTTCCACTGAGCCCCTCCCATCCTTGACGGACGATTGTAAATGGTCTCCTTTGAAGGTCGAATGTACTGTACTTTTTTAGCACAGAAAGTCTCCTATATATGTCAGGAAAGCTTTTGTCAGTATGTTTCAGATACATTTGTTATTTGAGACCAAAGGCTATTTAATTTTTTATCTTAGTGAATTAGGCTTTGCACAATTTGACTTTGCTATTCTAAGGCTGGAGGTTATTAAATGGTCCAAAGTTAATCTATAGCTTGTAAATCAACCGAATTTGATTTTTTTAGGTGTTATTTTTTTCTTTTACATTTTCGTGCACATCATTTTTTCTATTCGTGGTGTAACGTGTCCCTCACAAATTTTAAAGGCTTTAAGTTTTTAAACTCTAATGTTGGCTTAAAAAATGCAACATAATACTTACGTCAAATCTTACTTGTTAATACTGTTCAAAACGAAGCATGTTCTGATAGAGATTTAAACGTATCAGTTTATAAGACGTCTACTGAAAAAACACGTGGTGTCATGGAGATTTGAAGGTTCTAAGACTGAGAGGATGAAAAGACCCCGAGGGTCCTTCAGCGCTATACATAGGTTATAAGAGGCAAATTGGATATAAAATATGCCATTCAGATAACTTTTCCTTCATTAAACTTATGCTTAAACCGTGGAGCACAGGTCACGAAAGTTCGGGAAGATAGTAACGTACTCTGGATTGGTCAGATGTAAATTGCATAAGAAGTCATTGATGGGGAAATTGGATCGTTGGGAAAGCGATATCTGAAATCTAGAAGGGAAATCCATTCGTTTCTGTATTGCACCGCTCGTGTTTCATACACGCTCATACACTGTAATGCATTTTTTTTATCTCTAGCTTTCTCCTGCACTGGTAACAGAACCACCTGTTTAAGCTTGCCATGCCGTG
>NC_090735.1:9665208-9672708 GCF_036898095.1 Palaemon carinicauda
AATACAAATATCTTTCAAAACGTATGGAAATCATTTGATTTTCAACACATACAAGGATTTTCAAGTACACAGGTAATTCAGAATTAGGTTGCTGTTAATGTTAACGGGCGATAGCAAACCATATTTCATTGGAAGATATGTGTTTCTATCAAATACAGAAGCCAGTAAGAGAAGTTTACCTTGTCAGTATCAAGTGAAGAATGCGGGGAAATATAATGATCTATTGAGAGAGAGAGAGAGAGAGAGAGAGAGAGAGAGAGAGAGAGAGAGAGAGAGAGAGAGACTTTTTGTCATGATTTGAATAGTTTTCCTGTTCAATCATCATCAACTGACTTGCATCTCAAATATAAACTTTAAGTCAACCAAAGTTCATGTTCGTAGTATTGTAGTCAATCTCTGGCACCTGAATTTTCTGAGCATCCTTTGAGTTCGAATCCTGCCGTGCTGAGCTGTCCAACTCCTTGAACTGAATGTGTAATTAGTTCTGGCATCCTTTTCTTCTCTTTGAGGATCGGTGCCACACAGCATTCATCTTCATATCAAGTGGTTGAAATCATTGAACTTTAGAAACTTAAACGTCGAGTGGATATGTTGTAGTTAGGTCTTGTTTCATATTTCATTTGTTATATGTATAACTAGTTTTTTTTATTCATCATATCTCTCTAGTATTTCAGTATTTGCCTCTCAATTTCTTTTTTTTTTCGTATTAGTGTGATATTTATATCATGGACTTGTAGTTTTTATAGTCCGCTTTTCTAACTACAAGCAACTTGTCTCGTAATAACAACAAAAACAACAACAACAACAACAACAATAATAATAATAATAATAATTTGATGCATACTGCATCTAAAAAAATCATACTTTTTCATAACTACAACAATTTGCTCCCTACGTACTTTCTGGTCATGAAGATTATTCTGTCCACGACAGGGTCGTGTGCCAAAGGGTCAAATCATATATATCTAAAATATTAGTTCAATCATCCTCTTTGATTCTATTTTTCCACATATAGAAAAGGATACCGTATTATTATTGTTATTATCATTAGCTAAGCTACAACCGTAATTGGAAAAGCAGAATGATATAGGCCCAAGGGCTCCAACATGGAAATAGCCCAGTGAGAAAAGGAAGCAAGGAAACAGATAGAAGAGTGTGCCTGAGTTTAGCCTAACTCAAGTCAGTGGTTGGCCATGGTACAGACTATGGCACTACCCAAATGGAGAACAATTATTTATTCTACTGTCCTAAGAAGAGCAGCTAAAGAGTCTCTTCTACCCATACCAAGTGGAAAGTAGTCACAGAATATTTACAGTGTAATAGTTGACACTAATGAAAATGATTTTATTTATTTTTGTGTTGTCAGGTGTATGAGAAAACAGGAGAACGTGTAAAGAAAGTGCAAGACTATTATCAGAGAGCTATCCAATGTAGTAATATGTGGCCAGTCAAAGGACTCAATAACTCACTAGGGATAGTATCACAAAGAGTGGCTGGTTCCTTACCTATCCTGCTACCTACTGAAAATAAGGTTTTCATTCTTCAGTACGACTTAGTAATTAATTGCGAACTGAATTCTTTAGTTTTCGCATCGGAAACCAGCGACCTTTTCTTCTAGCATTTGGTGAAGATAATTCGAAATTAACTTTCCAGTGGTGTTAATAATCTTATTTCGCTTTTATTATGAAAACCGCAAATCACATGGACAGCAACATACCGTGAAGCTTAGAAAATGCAGAAAAAAAAAACTTTGTCTGGTTAACAGAAGTTAAAACTTCATTTATTGTTTGGTAATTTTGTTTATAGAAGATCCAATTCTTATAAATACTATTTGTTATCTTAGAAACGTTTTGAGGTTTCGATTTTAATCGATAGACGGAATAAAATAGATAAATATATAGACAGGTAGATAGATTACTTGATAGATAGGAAATTAGATAGATTGATTGATAGATAGGTAGATATATTGACAGAGAGATAGATTAAAAGAGCTTTGATAAGGCATAACCATTATAATATACCACCCACTGAAAGGCATAGTAATATTAGGACATTAATTAAAACATTTTTCTTTTAAAAACAATAGTTTATTGACATAAATAGTTTCGTATCATCGTCCCCTAAATCCTGTAGACGTCTTAAGCATAAGAGGGCGCTGGGTTGTACTGAGGCTCTCCCTCGTAAGTGACCTCAGCCACGAAACCCGAGTCCCCGTTGACGTTGTAGGACACCTTCTGCAGGCGACCGTCGGGAAGGAGCACGTAGTAGGATCCCTGAGTGTCGTAGCCATCACGGGCTTCCTGGTGGCCGAAGTCGTTGCCCGAGTAGTCGTCCTTGACGGCGTAGTTGAAGTCGTACTTGGCTGGTTCCTGTCAGCACAAGAAGATTTATTAATGCTAACTTTTAGAGGATTATTTCGGTTAGATGTTTATAAGATAAACAGGCCATTAATCAGTGGGGACTTTCATCTTTTATTTCTATATGAACTCTTTTATCATATGGTTAAATGTAAGATAAGTTACCCTACATTTATGCATATGATAAAAATAATTGAAGTTTAAATCTTTTCTGATATTAATTACATATCGCTGGAAATATTTTATACCTACAAGAAGCATAATTCCATTCTTACCTCGTGAGTAGGTTGAGGGTCGTAGCCATAGGAAGGCTGCGAAGGAGCACCAAAGACAGCGGCAACTAAGGCCAAAGCCAAACAGGTCTGTTCGAAAAAGAAAATCCAGTATGATTAGATATGTAAGTCAAGGATCTGCAAAAAGTACTTCATTATTTCAAAGAACTATATAATCTTACGGGGTAACCATCAGACAGATAACTACTGAGATTACTGAAGTCTCAATGTGTTGAACTGGCTGACATAAGTCTTTTTGTAGTTCATATATGAAATATGTTTTGATGTTGTTTTTTGAATATTTTATTAATTATTTCTCATATCGTTTATTTATTTCATTTTTTGATTTCCTAACTGGGCTATTTTTCCCTGTTGGAGCATAGATAATGATAATAATAATGATAACAATAATAATAATAATAATGATAATGTTAATAATAATAATGATGATGTTGATAATGATAATAATAATAATAAGCTCATGGTTCCTATACGTGGCGTATTCCATAACAATCAATCTGAAAGAGATATCTAAGTTAATTTGTAAATCTTAATAGTAAATCCGCAATTGCTTTCATCCGTTACCTTAGCAATCATGATGAGTTACAGAGGAGGACTGATGTCATGGAATGGAGTGAGCTGCTTATATACCGGAAAAGAGAAAGGAAGTCCCTTGGTTAGAGTTCTACGAAGAGTCTCCACCACTCAGGACTGGTGGTTCTTGCCGACCACTGATGATAGTCTCCAGCGAAGGTCGAGTTTATGAACAAACATATCTTGCAACGGAAAGTTGACTCGTGGTTGGAATGCAATTCGTGACATAGACCTCGTTTCGACGGTCATTAACTGTCTGGACTGGGGATTTATTGAATTCTTTGATTTTTTTTTTCTTTTCGGAAAACCGAATATCGCCATGATCATCAAAGCTGTACTTGTCAGTACCACCCATACTAGGTTGGTTTACTGCGAGCGATCAGATCAAAGTCTCCCGCTATCACCAATTTGCAGTGGCCAGCGTGGTGATGAAAATGGGTTCTTCGAATTTTTTTTTTTTTTTTTTACGAAAAACTGAGTATCGCCATGATCATTAAAGCTGTACTAGTCTAGGCCACCCATATTAGGTTGGTTTGATGTGAGCGATTAGACCAAAGTCTCCCGCCATCACCTATACGCAGTGGCCAGCGTGGTGATGGAAATCCTAAACCTTAGACAAATCCAAGATATGTCTGAGGCCTTTGTTCTGCAGTGGATTAGGAACTGCTGCATTTGTGGTTTGTTACACGATTTTTAAGTAACGAAAAATACCTTCGTTATTCAATGACAAGAAAAATATCAAAACAGTAGACACTAGCAGTACTTAAAATCGTCATTTTCTCGTCTTGCATAGCTGCAACGAGTCCAGATATCTTATTTCTATTATAAGGTACTCCGGGGTCATGAGGTCCGACGAATTTAAACCAAACTACCTCTGAATTGGTCTTCCACAGAACCTTCTTAGAGCTAGTGGGTCCTGGTCTTCCACTATTTTGGGTTAGAGTTATCTTGCTTGAGGGTACGCTTAGAGACACTAATCTAGTAGTCTTCTGTTACTCACTTTTTTTTTTCCAACGGTGTATAAGGGCCACGGATGTCTGGTTTATTATTATTATTATTATTATTATTATTATTATTATTATTATGTGCTAAGCTACAACCCTAGTTGGAAAAGCAAGATGCTATAAGCTTAAGGGCTCCAACTAGGAAAAACGCCCTGTGAGAAAAGGAAATACGTTGCCTTTCATTTATCTGTTCCTTTATCTTCCCCTCGAGTATTAATTTTCAAAAGCATCGTTTCTGTCCTTCCTTCGGTTTAAGTGACTATCCTGGAGGGTACTAAGCTTTGGATGGTGTGTATAAGGTATGCAGTTATTTCTTACAGTCATACTTTCCCCATCATAAGACACTACTCTACGGTATCCTTTAGAAGTTTTATTTCAGCTGTGACCACATTGTGGAATGATCTTCCTAATTGAATAGTTGAGTCATTGGAACTTTGGAACCTGGAACATCAGAAGTTCCACAATCAATGGAAATTTGGAACCTGGAGCATCAGAAGTTCCACAGTCATTGGAACTTTGAGACCTGGAGCATCAGAAGTTCCATAATCAGTGGAACTTTGTAACCTGGAACATCAGAAGTTCCTCGGTCAGTGGAAATTTGGAACCTGGAACATCAGACGTTCCACAATCAGTGGAACTTTGGAACCTGGAATATCAGAAGTTCCACAATCAGTGGAACTTTTGAACCTGGAACATCAGAAGTTCCACAATCAGTGGAACTTTAGAACTTGGAGCATCAGAAGTTCCACAATCAGTGGAACTTTGGAACCTGGAACTACAAAAGTTCAACCTTTTTTAGGATGCTTTTTTGTTGAGCATGTTGACACAAGTCTCGTTTTATAGTTTATATATGAGTGATCTATTTTAGAATTGTTAATGATTTTAAAATATTTCATATTTTTATTAATTAATTATATATAGTTTATTTGCTATTCCCTTATTTCCATTCCTCATTGGGCTACTTTCCCTGTTGGAGCCCTTGGACTTAAAGCCTTCTACTTTTCCAAAAAATGTTGTAGCTTGGCTAATAATAATAATAATAATAATAATAATAATAATAATAATAATAATAATAATAATACTTTCCCTGTTGAAGGCCTTAGATTTATAGCCTTCTATTTTTTCCAAAAAAATGTTGTAGCTTGGCTAATAATAATAATAATAATAATAATCATAATAATAATAATAATAATTTCATGTCCTTCCATTTAATTTCAATCGTCATCAGGTTAACTTTAAATGTTCTCGTTGATATATGGCGACCCTGTGCATCATGAGAAATAAGTTCACACCAGACAAGGTAACAAAATGAAAGTAGGCTACTTCGTAGACTTAGAGCAACGAAAGGGTTATTAGAATTAAGAGCATTCGGTTATGTCTTCTTCCTAAATGAAGACCTTAACTGTAAAGTTTCAGAGTATAGTTCTTCATGTTTAGGAATAGTTATTATTATTATTATTATTATTATTATTATTATTATTATTATTATTGGTTTTATTATTATTATTATTATTATTATTATTATTATTATTATTGGTTTTATTATTATTATTATTATTGTTGTTGTTATTATTATTATTGGTTTTATTTTTATTATTATTATTATTGGTTTTATTATTATCATTATTATTATTATTATTATTATTATTATTGTTACTTGGTAAGCTACAACCCTAGTTGGAAAAGCAGGATGCTATGAGCCCAGTGGCCCCAACAGGGAAAATAGCCCAGTGAAGAAAGGAGACAAGGAAAAATTAAATATTTTAAGAACTAATATTAAAATGAATATTTCCTTCATAAACTATAAAAATTTATCAAAACAAGAGGGAAAGAGATTAGATAGAATAGTTTGCCCTAGTGTACTCTCAAGCAATAGAGCTCTAAACCAAGACAGTGGAACACCATGGTACAAAGGCTATGGCACTACTCAAGACTAGAGAACAATGGTTTGATTTTGGAGTGTCCTCCTAGAAGAACTGCTTACCATAGCTATAGAGTCTCTTCCACCCTTGTATCAGTCGGCGTCACACATTTAATCTCTTCATAGAGTGGCATGTTTTTAAACCGTCTAAATATGCAACGTTGCAGTCAGCACTGTTTGTTTGACAGTTCAAATTCCAGCTGTTACGAATTTGTGGAATGATCTTCCTAATCGGGTAGTTGAATCAGTAGAACTTCAAAAGTTAAAACTTGCAGCAAATGTTTTTATGTTGACCAGGCTGACATGAGTCTTTTTATAGTTTATATAGGACATATTTGTTTTTGACGTTGTTAATAGTTTATGTAGGACATTTCTGTTTTGACTCTGTTACTTTTTTTAGAATGATTTATTGTTAATTTATTCTCATCATTTATTTATTTCCTTATTTCCTTTCCTCACTGGGCTATTTTTCCCTGTTGGAGCCCTTGGGCTTATAGCATCTTGCTTTTCCAACTAGGGTTGTAGCTTGGTTAGTAATAATAATAATAATAATAATAATAATAATAATAATAATAATAACAACTAGCCAACGCGATCCGTCTTAAATGACGGCTAGATAATTAGATAGATACGTACACATACGCACACACAGATTCAATCCTTCTCACCCATTCCCCCTTTCCTAACTACTTCTTGAGGTACCACTTCTCACCAGAGTATGACTATTCCCTTTCCTTGGCCATACCATTCAGCGTGACAGGAAAGTTATATATATATATATATATATATATATATATATATATATATATATATTTATATAATTTATATATATGTATACACACACACACACACACACACACATATATATATATATATATATATATATATATATATATATGTATATATATGTATATTCATATATGTATATATTTATATATATATATATATATATATATATATATATATATATATATATATATATGTATATATATATATGTATATTCATATATATATATATATATATTTATATATATATATATATATATATATATATATGTATGTATATATATATAAATATATATATATTTAGACACTTGCTATTTATTATGTCCCTTGTAATATAAAAGACTCAGCAAGCTGTGTACACCATAATATCATGATAATAATGAAATGAAGCGAGATGTAAGTAACTTTATACATACTGTATCTTAAAACTATTATTTCCAACGTGTTATAACTCAGTAATCTACGTGATGTATTTTCATGACAGATAAGTCAACTATAAAAGATACTCCACTTTCTTAGCTATAAAACATAAAAACCTTTTATTTTATAGCTCTTTAATCAAATCA
>NC_090735.1:9677708-9680208 GCF_036898095.1 Palaemon carinicauda
GTCTTGCCTAAATATCTGTATCTCCTTAAAAATGTATAATTTACTTCAGCTTTTTTTTTTTATGTATTTATGTCAGAAAAAGACTACATTAAATATAGTCTTGTTATGGCAAAAAATTTGAGGAATAATTTTCTTTCGTATCTAACTTGACTGTAACTAAAATATATGCTTTGATAAACAGTTTGTACCAGGAGCTTCAATATGCTGTTATAATAAACAGTTTGTACCAGGAGCTTAAATATTTTGTTATGATGAACAGTTTGTACCAGGGGCTTAAATATGCTTATTTAATAAACAGTTTGTACCAGGAGCTTCAATATGCTTTATTAATAAAGAGTTTGTACCAGGAGCTTGAATATGCTACTTAAATAAACAGTTTGTACCAGGAGCTTAAATAACTCTATAGATAAAGGTTCGCAGATTTTGAGCCTGATGGAGACAGTTTGCATTTGTAAAAAGCCCGAGCACACCTAAAATGGTCCGCGTTGAGACCTGCGGTTGGGGCAAAATTGTTGAAAGGTTTATTTTTCACTTTCTCATCTTTGTGAGGGAAGATAATGTTTACGTATTCATGAGTTTACTCTCTTTTAATTAGGTTGCTTTGATCATCCAGATCACGTTCGCGGATCTCTGTTCCATTTTAATGACTGCGCAGGTCGACTGCGCAGAGCAAGAGTACATTGGTAGTCGTGTGTAGAAAAAAAAGAGTTCACCCTTCAGAGGAATTTATGTTGTTGATGAGGGCGGATTACTAATGAGAGAGAGAGAGAGAGAGAGAGAGAGAGAGAGAGAGAGAGAGAGAGAGAGAGAGAGAGGATAAATAATCAAGGATATTACGCAAAGATTTTCAATTACACACACAGAGAGAGAGAGAGAGAGAGAGAGAGAGAGAGAGAGAGAGAGAGAGAGAGAGAGAGAGAATAAATAAGGATATTGCTTAAACATTTTTGATTACAGAGAGAGAGAGAGAGAGAGAGAGAGAGAGAGAGAGAGAGAGAGAGAGAGAGAGAGAGAGAGAGAGAATAAATAAAAATATTGCGTAAAAGTTTTTTATTACAGAGAAAGAGAGAGAGAGAGAGAGAGAGAGAAGAGAGAGAGGAGAGAGAGAGAGAGAGAGAGAGAGAAAATAAATGATCAAGGATATTGTGTAAACATTTTTAATTACAGAGAGAGAGAGAGAGAGGAGAGAGAGAGAGAGAGAGAGAGAGAGAGAGAGAGAGAGAGAGAGAGAGAGAGAGAGCTCAACCAGCCCGAGTGTACCCTAAAGCTAGAGATCCAAAGAATGTCAAACTCATCATTTAAATCTTTCATGAAGAAACAAAATCATTGTTCTCTCGTTATATGAAATGTGCCTTCTGCCTTACGCAAGTTTGGTAATGACACTGTTAAAACGGAGCAACTCTAACCGCTAAATGAAGTGCTTTCCATAATAGCAAGTCTGCTGGAAAACCACGACTTCCCAGATAGCGGTTGAAGTGACCAACCGTGTCATTGGGTGCTGTGTTGTTCAATGCTTATAGTGAACATTCCGTTAACCGCTGCAGTTGCCTATGTTAAAAAAAAAAAAAAAAAAAAATATGCAAAGTAGGTTCAATACTTATAGTGAACGTTCAGTTAACCGCTATAGTTGTGGGAGGGTTGAAAAGCTTATGTAAAAATAAAAGCTATGTGCAGAGTGGGTTCAATAATTATAGTGACCATTCAGTTAACCGCTATAGTTGTGGGAGGGTTGAAAAGCCCGAGAAGAATGATGTAGATCGTCTCAGTGGAGGCCTAATACCCGCAACTTTAACTTTAAAATAAAAGCTATCTGTGCAAAGTGGGTTCAATGCTTATAATGAATATTTAGTTAACCGCTGTAGTCGTGGGAGGGTTGGCAGTCCTGGCTGTGGCCAAGTCGGAAGGTCTAAACCACCCATTGATTCATAACTCTGGTCACCACTATTTCAGTGTTTATTTTTTTGGTGTCATAACACAATGCACATATTATGCACTGATACTTTATTTCTTTACCTTTTGAACAAGCCCTCTTCACGTGGGTCTGTTAAGAATCAGTTATCCTTCAATTTTGTTTATGATTAATCCACTTAGAGGATGTTCTAGAAGTCTGCCGCTTTTTCTGTTTTGTCTGTTCATAAGAAGTTATGATAATACATTTAATGGTAGACCTTTTTTCAGTTCATGGGTAGATCTTAAAGGAGAAAGACACTCCAAAATCAAACCATTGTTCTCTAGTCTTGGGTAGTGCCATAGTCTCTGTACCATGGTCTTCCAATGTCTCTTGGGTTAGAGTTCTCTTGCTTGAGGGTATACTCGGGCACACTATTCTATCTAATATCTCTTCCTCTTGTTTTGTTAAAGTGTTTATAGTTTATAGAAGAAATATTTATTTTAATGTTGTTACTGTTCTTAAAATATTTTATTTTCCCCCTCTTTCCTTTCCTCACTTGACTATTTTCCCTGTTGTGGCCCCTGGACTTATAGCTTCCTTGTTTTCCAA
>NC_090735.1:9685208-9695208 GCF_036898095.1 Palaemon carinicauda
CAGCTGCTGATTCTCATCTTAATTTGTTGGACAGGAACTTACGGTCTATTAAATTTCTTATTTCTGATATAAATATCAATGTCTGGCACCATCGTTCAATTAGTTCATTATGCATGTTGCATATGATTTTTCATAACTGTGACTATCCTTTATTTTCAGATCTTCCTGGACAGTTCCCCCTGTTCGTACTACTAACGCTGTTAATTCTAATAGTCAGGCCTTCTCCATCATGAGGCTCAATACTACACAGTATTCGAGAAGTTTTATTTCAGCTGTGAATAAGTTGTGGAATAATTTTCCTTATCGGGTAGTTGAATCAGTGGAACTTCAAAAGTTCAAACTTGCAGCAAATGTTATGTTGAACAGGCTGACATAAGTCTTTTTTATAGTCTATTTATGAATTATCTAGTTAATGTTATTAATGTTTCTTGAAATATTTTATGTTAATTTTGCATTATTTCTCATATTGTTTATTTATTTCTTTATTTGATTTCCTCACTGGACTATTTTTGCCTGTTGGATCCCTTGGGCTTATAGCATCTTGCTTTTCCAAAAAGGGTTGTAGCTTAGTAAATAATAATAATAATAATAATAATAATAATAATAATAATAATAATAATAATAATATCAGAAAGTGGTCTCATCTGGTAATCCCTTGAATATAATTAGCTCTTAGGATCTGACTGTTCTTAGTGTCTCAGCCGGCCTTATTTGCAGCACTTTGCATCTCATTTGAAGAGCCTAGTGCTCGATCCTAATATGAGGCAGAAATGTATTTATATGTATATATATATATATATACTGTTTATATATTATATATATATATATATACTGTTTATATATTATATATATATATATATATATATACTGTTTATATATATTATATATATATATATATATACATATATATATATACTGTTTATATATATTATATATATATATGTGTGTGTGTGTACTTATGTATTATGAATGTTTGTAGTTCCCCTAATTGCTTGTAATTTCACCAACAACTTTTAGAATCACAAACTACTCTTATTTAAAGAATAGTCCTTTTTTCAGTCATTTATTTTAAAAGACCTTTGTTTAATCTACAGCCCGACGGTGAATAGCGCTTTTACTATGAGGAGTCTCTAATTCTAGAAAAGATCTCTCCCTAATTCCTTAATCCCAGAAATGAAAGGTCTGTGAATCAGGTTGATTGTATGGTTACGTAAGGATGAGGAGAAATAATAAGGTAGCTCCTTTAATTTCTCGAAAGATAGAACAAAGGAGAATCCTTAAATGTCCCCAGAACCTATTTCAACTTCACGACGGGAATTTGCTCCCAGTGATTAAATCCAGAGAATCTTGTGGCCTTAACAGACGAAGATAAAGTCAGAACCGATTAGACTTTTTTTTTTTTTTTTTCTTTTCTCTGTTCATTTCCCGTAAATAATTTTACTGTTAAGAAGTAGAATGATGGTTTTCAGAAACAACGAAAACCTAGAAATACTTGATTAGGAATCTCAGAAATAATGAAGAGTTAGGGAGATAGTTATCGCCGATAAGAATAAATTTAACCGTAAGGAATAAAGGATGAGATAGAAGAGGAGAAAACGAAATAAGCTAAGGTTTTGATGAGAGTGAGAGAGAGAGGTTTTCTCGAACTCATTGTTTTAATCTTGCTTATTTACTTTTCCCTTTACAAATGATTGGGCTAATATACGTGTACACACACATGTATATATATATATATATATATATATATATATATATATATATATATATATATATATATATATATATATATATATTCAAATAAGCCATATATATTTTTGATACATTAATGTCTGGATTTTCTTAACGACCTCGGGATCAGAGCCCCAGGCGAAATCACACAAAGACAAGAGCTTGGGTCCGGCCGGGAATCGAACAGTGACTAAGCCACTTGGCCACGTGGCCAAATGGCTTAGTCACTGTCTATACAAGCTTGCCGACCAGGGTTCGATTCCCGGCCGGACCCAAGCTCTTGTCTTTGTGTGATTTCGCCTGGGGCTCTGATCCCGAGGTCGTTAAGAGAATCCAGACATTAATGTATCAAAAATATATATGGCTTATTTGAATATGAAAAACACGTAAAAATGTGCAAAATTTATTATATATATATATATATATATATATATATATATATATATATATATATATATATATATAGGCTACACCTATCTATCTCGAAAAATAAATATCCATCTACCTATCTGTCTATCTATCTATATGCATGCATTCACATTACATTTATATATTATTTATATATGACTTATGTATATACATGTATATATACACACACACACACACATATATATATATATATATATATATATATATATATATATATATCATAATAATATATAAAAGTTTATCACCAGCACTTAGGATTTTTCCCTATTCCGATAACCAACCAATTTAATATCGAATTCTCTGGATTAAAGGCTTAAGAAGAAAATCCTATTATGAAAGAAATTACTGGCAAGGATTCGAACCTATGACGAATCGAAATCGAATATTCATGCAGCCATACAGTTGGACACATGGATTCCTGACACACCTTGCTCTGAGAAAATACAGTACACCCTCTCACATCCTAACTGTACGGAGAGTAACTAAATAGCTATACTGATTTTTTTTTAATGAGGCGCATTTGCACTGACTCGCAGCGGTGCCCTTTTAGCTCGGAAAAGTTTCCTGCTATCTGATTGGTTAGAATTATCTTGTCCAACTAATCAGCGATCAGGAAACTTTTCCGAGCTAAAAGGGCACCCCTGCGAGTCAGTGTAAATCTGCCTCACTAAAAAAAATTGACTATAGTGTAGGTAGAGATGGTAGTTAGTGGGCGGGGCTAAATACAGGAACTCGCAGTACAGAAAGGGCGTGACAGGGTTCACTCTCTCAGAGCGAGGTGTACCAGGGGTTCCTGTGTCCAACTGTACATAGGACTAGGAGAGACAGATAACCTCTAATCATCCTTTCTATCTGGACGACATTCCTAATCAAACATTGGACGCACTCAAGGGTCCTGGGGACGTCATAATTAGCCTTGGAATCCTTTCCACATACCGAGGGACTAGCGTCGCATAACAAAAGTATCTGCGTTCATTAATACAATAGTTAATTTAAGGTAAATAATTGATATACTTACACTTAAAAAACCGTAATTTTAATCTGAAATTTTCCGTAAAAATCTACTGTTCTCAGCCATATTTCTATAAAATACAGGCGATCGGAATTTTTACCCTACTTTGTTATTATCTTTTATTGGTTGGTGACCGTAATATCATTCCTTTTCGTCAATATATTCGATTTTAAAACGGTAAATGCCTGGCAATATATATTCCAGGATTTTAAGTTTTTTTTTTTTTTTTTTTTTTTTTTTTTTTTTTTTTTTTTTTTACGGTAAAATTTTAACAGTGCATAAAAAAATGGTTCAGAAAACATAAGAGTTGACAGTTCTTTAAAACTTCGCACGTATTCCAATAGCATCTTCTAGGACATTTAAAATGCAACACTTGCCGATCGAAAAGTAGTTCGCTATCTAGAGCTCCTTGGGTGTGTCTGCTGCAGAGTTGCCAGGTTTTCCAAATGAGAAAAGGCCAACGACTGATCAACTGCAGCTTTAAAAGGCCAACTTAATAGTAGAAAAAGGCCGAAAATATAGCATTTTAGGCTAATCAATTTCAGAAAGGCCAAATTTAGGTATCTAGCACGGAAAAATAGGACAAATTTGGAGTTTTTGGCCCGAAAAAGACCAGCATAATAGTAGAAAAAGGTCGAAAATACAGCATTTAAAGCTAACCAATTTAAAAAATGCCAAATTTAGATATCTAGCACGAAATAAGGAAAAATTTATAGATTTTGGCCCGAAAAAGGCCAACCTGGCAACCCTGCACTGCTGGTAGTTTTCACACGCAGCTACATCTGGACTAATGGAATTATGACGCTGTTACTGTTTTTAGAATGATATATTGTTAATTTATAATCATCATTTATGTATATCCTTATTTCCTTTCCTCACTCGGCTATTTTTCCCTATTGGAGCCCTTGGGCTTAGAGCATCTTGCTTTTCCAACTAGGGTTGTAGCTTGGCTAGTAATAATAATAGTAATAATAATAATAATAATAATAATAATAATAATAATACTGAAGAGAGACTGTTTAGACAGGTGATAGATTGTTTTAGTGTACCCTGTCTTAGCGGCAGTTCACTTTGACGGGGTTTGGAGCAATATTTAGAATCATTTTACTCTATCAAATGTTATCAATAGATTATTTATATTCTTTTTGAGGATAATGTACATATGCATAAGCCCATATATATATCTTATAAACGTACAAATATATATGTATTCATAAACAGTATATATGAATGTATGTATTTATATATATATGTATATATATGTATATATATACAGATATATGTATATATACACAGGTATAACCTTATATATATATATATATATATATATATATATATATATATATATATATATATATATATATATATATATATATATATACACATGCATACACCCACATCTACCATAGCACTTCATCAATTTTGGGGAGTAGCCGACATAAAAAAAAAAACAAAAAAAACAAGAGGGGATTTTTCTTCTCTTCGTTCCTCCCATCCTGACCAGGGATTCACCTGAGTTTAGCTGGTACTGGAAGGATGCCCAGCCCAGCCTCCCTTGTTATCCACCACAAAAGAAGCTTCATATGCGGAATCTCCTACTGCTGCCACCTCAGCGGTCACCGAGGCAGACTGAGGAAGCAGCTGGGCCTATCGGAACTGCGTCACAATCGCTCGCCATTCATTCCAATTTCTAGCGATTCTGAGTCTCCTCCATACATTGAAGAATGCCTTCAAGAGACGATGGAATGCTCCAAGTCTGTTAACTCCTGCTCGATCCATCAAGCAAAGCTTGGAAAGGCAGAAACAATAAATCTGGAAAGGTCCCGTCCAATACGAAAATCTTCAAGGATGATCGAGTTTTCGAAAGTAGAGCGAAGAAGTTTATCCAAATATAAATCGAGAGATCGAAGGATTCAGACGTTTGCTCTGCAAGGGAGAAGTTGGAAGGAGCAGCAACAATAGAAAAGTCACGATTGACTAAATATGATGAAATTGAAACAAGGATCAGATATGTTATTATTATTATTATTATTATTATTATTATTATTATTATTATTATTATTATTATTACTAGTCAAGCTAGAACCCTAGTTGGAAAAGCAAGATGCTATAAGCCCAAGGGCTCCAACAGAGAAAAATAGCCCAGTGAGGAAAGGAAATAAGGAAACAAATAAATGATGAGAATAGATTAACAATATATCATTCTAAAAACAGTAACGGCGTCAAAACAGATATGTCCTATATAAACTATTAACAACGTCAAAAACAGATATGTCCTATATAAACTATTAACAACGTCAAAAACAGATATGTCATATATAAACTATAAAAAGACTCATGTCAGCCTGGTCAACATAAAAACATTTGTAGATATTTAGAAATCAATTGGTGAATGAAATTTATGTAAAATTTATTATTAGCAATAAGATAAAATGTAAGAACAGAAAAAATACTGGTAGCTAACGTCCTTTAATTCGCTAATTTGTCCTCTATCTAAATTGCAGTTTTCTCTGTCACTAATGAGGGACCTTTAACTGGGTATTGCCAGGAATGACTTTATTCTCTCTAATTATTTCCTTATATCCTTTCCTTACTGGGCAATTTTTCCCTGTTGGATCCCTTGGGCTTATGGCATCTTGCTTTTCCATCTAGGGTTGTAGCTTAGCTAGTAATAATAATAATAATAGTTTCCGCAATTTTCACCTCTCAAATATCAGAGAAATGCGGTCAGGTCTCGACAGGGAAGCTAGATCCAGAGGGACTGTCAGTACAGACTAGAGTAATGAGAATACTGAGTGCCTCACTATTGCATTGCATTATTCAGTACCAGTGAGATCCACTTATGGTTTACTCTAAATTGATAAAAAAACGCGCAAAAGAATTTATGTTCAGTTGAGGGTTAAAAATCCCCCATGAATGACAAACTCAAAGGACAGGACAATGCCACAGGAACTGACACTATATGCGTATGATCAACGTCCAAGCATCATCTCCATCAAGCAAGGATAAGGATGGGCCAGGCAATGGCTGCTGATGACTCAGCAGGTTGACCTATCGGTTCTCCCACACTGCTCATCCCTCTATATAGATATGTGTATATATGTATGTGTATATCTATAGTATAGGTTATATATATATATATATATTTTATATATATAATTATATATATATATACATATATATATATATATATATATATATATATATTTATTTATTTATATTTATAATATATATATATATATATAGATATATATATATTCATATATATATATATATATATATATATATATATATATATATATTTCATCAGTAACAATATTGGTTTTAATTTCTCTACCACGGGACCACAGACCCACGAGGAAATTCTATATTTGATAAGTACATCTGCGCAGGCAAGAATTCGAACCTCAGTGCAGATTATGAATAAAGGTAAAATGAGTCTATTCCATTCTTCCATAAAATAAGAAGTAATAATTGATATCCTACCGAATTAAGGCTTTGTATTTAGAATAAAAATTAACCCATCTCCACCATTAAGAGGTTTAATGGGACCACTCATGAATGGCAGAGGCAAGGGACTGTGACATTGTCCTAGCTAGAAGGGCAATGCCCATTTATTGTTTATTGCATAATAGTTTATTCACACATTTCAAGAACAAAAGTTATACTAATCATTAAATAAGGAAATTGAAAATCGCTTTTAAAAATAAGAGTTAAAGCCATTAAAGGCCGCTTATGACGGGCGGGGGCAAGGGAGAGTAACATTGCCTTATCAAGCAGGACAATGCCCTAGAGACTGACCATATATACATATGATCAGCACCCATGCCCCCTCCCCACCCAAGCTGATGACCCAGCAGATAGACCTATAGGCTCCCCCAAACAAACTCCCCACTCTTAGCTCACAAAGATGGTGAAGTTGCAGCTACCAAAGGAACTAACGAGTTTGAGCTGGACTCGAACTCCAGTCTGGCGTTCACCAGTCTGGGACGTTACCGCATCGGCCACCACAACCATTATAGCTGATCAGTAAACATGATGATTTTATAACTAATTCGTGATATTAATTTTTTCAAAGTAAGTCAGAAATAGTTTTCAATGTCGAATTCATTCTGCCTTGGGATCACATTTTTCAAAATTACTTTTGTCAGGGCAAGGGATCCCCATTGATTTAAAGGTAAACAATCATGCTACTGGTCCGAGTCAGGGTTACCAGGTTTTCCAAGTTAGAAAAGGCCAACTTCTATGCAACTGCAGCTTTAAAAGGCCAACCCAATACTAAAAAGGCCAAAATTATAGCATTAAAGCCAACCTGTTTTCATGATATTACTAAAGGCCAACCAATTTCAAAGAGGCCAAATTTTAGGTTTTTGGCCTGAAAAAGGCCAACCTGGTAACCCTGGGACTATTAATGGCAGCCTTCAACGATCGTATAAAAACTAACTCTGAGGGTTAATATTCGGATTTATAACTGGGAGTACTGAATAGAACATAGAACCAACTTTATTATTAATTAAACAAACGCCATCTTTATAACGAGTTACTACTACGCTGTAGAGGTGCATTGCGGAAGAGAGAGAGAGAGAGAGAGAGAGAGAGAGAGAGAGAGAGAGAGATTTTTCTTCCTCATCAAAAACTTCCTTCTTCTTCTTCTTCTTCTTCGAGAGAGAGAGAGAGAGAGAGAGAGAGAGAGAGAGAGAGAGAGAGAGAGATTTTCTTCCTCATCAAAAACTTCCTTCTTCTTCTTCTTCTTCTTCTTCTTCTTCTTCTTCTTCTTCGAGAGAGAGAGAGAGAGAGAGAGAGAGAGAGAGAGATTTTCTTTCTCATCAAAAACTTCCTTCTTCCTCCTTGTTTTTTTTTCCTCCCATTTCCTTCGTCCTTGTCCAGTGATCTGTCTCATTTGCCTGACTTTTTTCCCCGAGCGTCTTTAGGCTTTCCCTTCTCTCTCCTAATGACCATCTCATTCACGATTTCCAGCGAGGCTGATTGAAGTACTCCTCTGGAAATGATTAAGAAACTTTTCTAAAGTTCTTATTTTTTGTTTCGTATTTCAGCCTAAAGAAACTCAAAATCAGTCCTATAGTCAATTCTTTTTAGTGAGGCAGATTTGCAGACTCGTAGGGATGCACTTTTAGCTCGGAAAAGTTTCTTGATCGCTGATTGGTTGGACAAGATGATTCTAACCAGTCAGATAGCTGGAAACTTTTCCGAGCTAAAAGGGCACCCCTGCGAGTCGGTGCAAATCTGCCTCGCTAAAAAGAATTGACTATAGTTAGTATTTGATTCTTACCATCACGGAAATATAAGTAGAGCAGACAAACGAAATGAACTTTAATATCATGGTTGGGTAGTCTGATTATACTCTACTAGTGTACGCGACCAGTCAAAGATGACAGCTAAATATCTTGGTAGATATGCACATACAAGCCAATGCACCCACTTTGTACCTGGGTTTATCTACTTCCTCTCACATCTATCCAAGGGACGGGGAGAGCTTAAAGTAACTGAAAAAAATTACATATTTATATATAACAGTACTCTAGAAGTTTTATTCCAGCTGTGACTAAGTTGTGGAATGATCTTCCTAATCGGGTAGTTGAATCGGTAGAACTTTAAAAGTTGAAACTTGCACCAAATGTTTTCATGTTAAACAGGCTGACATAAGTTTTAATAGTTTATTCATGAAATATCTGTTTTAATATTGTTAATGTTCTTAAAATAATTTGTTTTAATTGTCCAGTACTTCTTATATCGATTATTTATTACCTTATTTCCTTTCCTCACTGATCTATTTTTCCCTGTTGGAGCCCTTGGGCTTATAGCATCTTGCTTTTCCAACTAGGGTTGTGGCTTATCTAGTGATAATAATAGTAATAATAATAATAATAATAACAATAATAATAATAATAATAATAATAATAATAGTAATAATACATGTATAATTCCTTTTATATTTATGTATCTAAAAGCAATATTTTGATTGGTATTCGAGAAAAGTAGACCATCTCGCTACTAATTATGGTAGTGACGGCGATAATGGGTCATAATTTAAAACTGGACCTGCGGTTGAATATAAAACGTAACCTTGTTTACTTTATTTAGGCCTAGGCAATTCTTACAGACCCTCTTTATCATTCACTTTGTGTGAGACCTAATGAATTATTCACTCCCCGTCCCCCACCCACCTGCGCTCTCTCTCTCTCTCTCTCTCTCTCTCTCTCTCTCTCCATCCTCGGAATAGGATAGTCTGGAGATAGAAGATTGCATGATATTGTAGAGTTATCTATCTATTTATCTATCTATCTATACTCAATTTTTTTAATGAGGCGCATTAGCACCGACTCACAGCGGTGCCCTTTTAGCTCGGAAAAGTTTCCTGTTGTCTGATTGGTTAGAATTATCTTGTCCAACCAATCAGCGATCAAGAAACTTTTCCGAGCTAAAAAGGGCACCCCTGCGAGTCGGTGCAAATCTGCCTCACTATAAAGAATTGACTATAGGTGCCATGTCCTCGACGTGGGCTGTCAAATTGTCTCCACCTTGTCCTGTCTCTACCTCTGTATAAATTGTCCAGCTGTTATTTCTCATTTACATCTTCCAGAAAGCTGTCCAAAACCTTTTTCCTTTTCTGGTCTCTTGCTCTTATCCCCTCTATCTTTCCCAAAAGACACAAAAGTTCGATATTTTCTTATTACATGTCCCAGAAATTGCATTTGCCTCCTCCTTATTACTTTGAGAAGTCATCTCTCCTGATTCACTCTTCTCAACACTTCCCCCTTTGTTACTCTTTCAGTCCATAAGATCTTCAACCTTCTTCTGTAAATTCATAAT